>NW_024100456.1:340000-482500 GCF_016545835.1 Crotalus tigris
GACAGCCACATGTCTGGAATGGTATAGGATCTCCTGCTTGTGGAGTAGGTTGGATTGGAAGACCTCCAATGTCTCTTCCAACTGTTCTGTTATCAGAACCATAAGAAGAATCAGATGTCAGCCCTATAGAAAACAACAATACCCAACAGAAGAGCCCACCTAATCGCATACAACCTGATCAGAAACCATATATTAACAAAGATTGGAGCACTGAAGAAGTCAACAACATGTTTGCAAGTAAAAAACAAATAACAAATGAATTCAGAGACTTGCAAGCTAGCATCCACAAGCATCGTCACGCCAAATGCTCCAAACCCTAGATCTGTTGCAGGAAATGAAAAAAGGAAATGAAACTAACAGCTGAAGGATAAGAAAAAAGAAGGAAGGCTTCCTTCCCATCTATCAGTCAATTTAAAGGTAAATTCCCAGTGACAAGGTAACAGCGTTGAGTATTCCAGATGCAACTCTACGACTGGATTCCCCTGCTCCCAATAATCTTGGCATTCCTGACAGAGCCTCGTGTTTACCCTGATTAGCTGCTGCAGTTAACTATACTCTGATGCACCGATGCACTAAGCAACTCTAATTCTGCAGACAAACTTTCTGTCAGTAGGAGATAGTGCTTAGAGCTGCCACGGGAAAGAGATCTATATTTTGTCTATAGGAAGCAGAAGTGTCCAGGAGGTTAATATTGCAGTTTGAAAGAGTGCAGCAGATGGTAACAGTGTGTGGCAGTGAAGCAGCTGTACATCCTGCACAGAATTGCCCAGGTGTGACAGAGGTATAGCCTTATCCAGCTGATCTCTCCCTGCAGACATCATTATCACTTAGCCCAGCTGCTAAGGATCTCTGGTCACTGCTCACATTATCTGATCCACTCCTGTCTTAGTTTGGCTGTTGAAAAATGTGTCAACATGCGTCAACAGCTTTGGCTGTTGCAAAAAAAGTACCAAGAACAATGCCAAATAAACTCTTTGGATTTCATTTCCACTCCTCCAAGGTGTGATGATTGAACTGGCAAATACAAATCTTTGTTGTCTGTAAAAAAACAGTGGACGGGAACAAATTGGATGATTTTTTTCTTTCTTTTAACAACTCTGTAATCCCCCGATTCAAGATGGAGTCGGGGCAACTGAACAGAGCTTGAGTATTCACTGGCCGGATGCCCTTCCTGACACCTATGTGGAGTTCACAGTCCAGACAGTAACTAATTACCTCCAGAGTTTATGTTCTGTGTTTTTTTTTTTAATGGGACAGTTTCAATGTGCAGAAAAGCTGAGACAGCAATGCTAATCCATTTTCTCTGTTTTACTGTAACCTGGTTGCTGTTTAATTCAGTTAAGTACCTTGAGTTTCCATGAAGCAAGGAAAGATCCTAAAAAAATAAAATCGATCAAATGAAACTAACCAACAGATAAACAAAGAAGATTTCTTGTTTTTACTGGTTCAGAAACCTCAGAATTCAGAATTCTGGTTCAGAATTCCTCAGTGAGAAGGTCGGGTGGATAAAAGAGATGAGAAAGACAAATTTTAAATAACAAAAGTGGGACCCAACACTGAGCTAAAAATGGAGATGACGGAGTATATAAATAACATTTAATACCTCTATAAATCGGCTCTTTCTTTACTGGTTTTGTGAAATGTCTTGATTTATGAGATGGATACTTGGAATGTAGAAAGAATAATTCCACTGATATTTTTCTGAAAGATCCAAGCAAACATAATTGACAATCAGGTAGAATTTTGATGGGCATGATATTTTCATTGCATTTCATATTTCCCCTAAGAAACCCAATAATCTATAATCCCAGGCTTGTTAAAAAAAAAAAAAGGAATATCTTGTACTCTAAGGCAATGAAATAGGTGAGTTGAATGGAAATGACTAATCCAGTTGTAATTCCAGGGTGGATTTTTATTTTTTTTTCCTCCTCATTGAGAAAATAAACAAGAATAGCCTGATGTTATTGACTTTGGGCAGAGTGAAGAGGCCTTCCTCAAGAAGATTTTGAGATGACGTGAAAAATACCTCATGGCAAATTATTTATTTTGTTACTCCTGAACTTCCAGGTAACAAAATATTGGAAATTTCTGAAACTAAATATATGGATAGAACTAGTGGTGGGATTCAGTTGGTTCGCACCAGTTCACCAGAACCAGTAGCTAATTTTTTGTTGCCCAGGCCCAGAATAGACTTCCAGAAGTGGCATCCACACAGAGAACCGGTTGTTCACCTATTTGAATCCCACCACTGGATAGAACCCACACACTTATGGCTTATTTGGGTGATACAAACTGATGAAGAATGAGCAGGAATGTGCATCAGCCCTGCAATCCAGGTTGTGGTGTCAGTGAAGAATCAGTTGCCTAAAGCCCCGCCTGATTATCCACAGCGGGGAATCTTTGCACTTACCTTTGCACATTAAGACACGGTCATGATATCATTTGACGGTAGCTATTATCGGTAGGATGAGCGTGACAGCTCAGCTATGGCCAGTACGATCAGTGCAGTGAGCATGATGGCTCAGTGGTTAAAAACAGTGAGCTTGTTAGCTGGAAGCTGACAGCCCGGGTTCAAGGCCTAAGTTCCGCACAATGGGGTGAGCTTCTATTCCTTGCCCCAGCTCCTGCCCACCTAGCAGTTTGAAAGCATACATATGCAAGTAGATAAATAGGTACCACTTCAATGGGAAGGTAACAGCATTCCATGCACTTTTGGCATAAAGCCTTGTCGGCCACATGACCACAGAAGCATCTTTGGATAATTCTGGCTCCCTTGGCCAAGAAATGGAGATGAGCACCATACCTTAGAGTTGGATACCACTGGACAGGGAAACCTTTACCTTTAGATAATAATATCAGATCAGTCTAATTGGTTATTTGCATGGAAATAATATCTGATCCTATGGTTTTCCCAGTTGCAATGTATGGCTGTGAAAGCTGGACCATAAGAAAGGCTGAGCACCAAAGAATTGAGGCCTTTGAACTATGGTGCTGGAGAAGACTCCTGCAAGTCCCCTGGACTGCAAGGTGTTCAAACCGGTCAGTCCTAGAGGAGATCAACCCTGACTGCTCTGTAGAAGGCCAGATCCTGAAGTTGAAACTCAAGTACTTTGGCCACCTAATGAGAAGGAAGGACTCACTGGAGAAGAGCCTAATGCTGGGAAAGATGGAGGGCAAGAGAAGAAGGGAACAACAGAGAAGGAGGTGGCTGGATGGAGTCACTGAAGCAGTAGGAGTGAGCATAAATGGACTCCAGAAGATGGTAGAGGACAGGAAGACCTGGAGGAATGTTGTCCATGGGTCGGACACGACTTCGCAACTAACAACAATATCAGATCCCAGCATGATCCCTAATAAGTTAGAACAAAGCAAGGCAAATAGCCTCTTCTTCAAGTGAGATGTTTCCATAAATGCAACCCCTGCTCTCTTTCAGTTGTACCAAGGTTCTCGTGTAGGCACCAAACTCCATGGAATAGAATGAAAGCTAACTCTTCAGCTACTTCTCCAGCAGGACTTTGAGAAGGTTTCATTACTTTTTTTTTTTTTCCTGAACAGAATGGAATGAGACTGAATCTAACTTGACAACTGATTCGAGCAGCAGTAGATTAGGGAGACAATATCAGGATGAAAACAGATGCAAAGCAATCAAAGGTAACTAAATGGTGGACACTGGACAATGAGCCTGCCATCAAAACTTTTCCACTGGAACTTCAGAGCAGGACTTTTAGCAAGTGTTTGCTCAGCCCTTCTTCAAAATCTGCATATTAGCCAGAAGGTTGAACATGAAGGGACATTAAGACATTATTCAACAATCACAAACTGTGCTACTGCATTCCAGATTGCTTGTAGAACTTTATAAACAACCACAAAAAGACAGTCCTATTTAAATAATTATCTAATACAAGCAACCCGCCAAAAGCCAACTGCTCCTATTGTCTTCTTGCAAATGATCATTCTGGAAAAAAACATAATTCAAGGTTTTGCCACACATCACAGCCTAAATCATTTATTTATGAATCTTAAAGCATTCATAAAAAGAAAGTCAAAGCTCTCCCCCCCTTTTATTCTAATATTCTGTGTTCCAAAATAGTAAACTGTCTGTGATTATTGCTGATTTCTAATACAAAATGGCTTCAATCTTTTCCAGTCATCCACTGTGCTGGAAATTATCGCAAAGCTGACACTGATCTCAGCAAAGGAAAAACAATGTTTAGGAATTCCTGGTTTGTTGTCATTTATTAAATCTGTGTTTAACTTAATAAGCTGATTCAGCTGGATGCATTCCTCCTCCAATTAATTATAATCTTGCTTTGTACACAACTGCTCTACCACATCCTGAACAGCAATGCATAAACCCACACCAAAACACACCAAAACTCCCAAAACAGGTAAAGTTAAATAAAAAAAATAAGTTTATAAAAGGGAGGAATTCTAATATAGCTTTCCACATTTAATGACTGCTTTCCTAAAGCAATGAAAATATCACCTGGGTGAAGGCCCCCTCCCCACACAAACACACGAAAAA
Organism: Crotalus tigris; assembly: GCF_016545835.1. Classification (NCBI taxonomy): domain Eukaryota; kingdom Metazoa; phylum Chordata; class Lepidosauria; order Squamata; family Viperidae; genus Crotalus; species Crotalus tigris. Next base: position 344,526 of record NW_024100456.1, read on the forward strand.
AAGGTGCTCATTATAAATAAAATAAAATAAAACCTTAAAAAAGTAAAATAATAAAAAAGCCCATATGATGTAAATGCTGTAAAAGTATAAGATGCCACCACTGTTAAAAATCTGGATCTATTAATCAAGTTTCAGAGGATTTTTTTTCCCCAGAGATGTTATATTCAAACACATGACTTGTTCTAGACTTTCCTGTGTTTGAAACTGTTTAACTTCATCACATTTTTCTCCAACAAGATTTCAAGAGGCTATTAACTTGGGTTTGAGTCTAGTCTAGTAATGAGTCCTTTGGGGTGAGGAGCATCTGATCTCATAAAGTGATGTAAATTTTGTAGATTTGGTGCTGTAAGGGAAGGAAATTGCAATTTTTTTTTCTTTCCAATACCAGGGGAATTATTTCAAATTTCCTTTTTTCAGTGCCTCACATTGTTGTACTTTAGATTTCAAGATTTCAAGAGAGCGTCATCTTGGTTTGAATTTAGTGTGGAAAAAGTAGCCACACAATTATCAAAAACCTGAGTTGTCTTACTGATCAAAAGGTCACCAACCTCTTTCTCCAAGATCAAACCTAGGCAACAACTAATGTTTGCCACATGCTAAGCAATAGCTAGAGAACTGTGGGGGCTGCAGTGGTTAGAAAGCAGTATTGTAGGTTAATTCTGCTAACTGCCAGCAGTTCGATCCTGACCAGCTCAAGATTTCACTCAGCCTTTCATCCTTCTGAGGTTGGTAAATTGAGGACCCAGATTTTTAGGGGCAATATGCTGACTTTGTAAACTGCTTAGAGAAGGGTGTAAAGCGGTATATAGGACAAAATGTTATTGCTATTGCAGAAGTCAAGAGGTACGTCCTTTCTATCACAAAGAGTTCCAGATTTGCCTTTCCTGTACATATGTACTCTATTTGTGTCTTATTGGTCAGGGACTGTAACTAAACCCATAAAATAAATAGGGAAGAATTGTTTCCATACAGAAAAAAAACTAGGATCCCAGTAAGCATTCTGAGCAAATCCAATCTTAATAAGACATTGTGGAAAGAAAATAGAATTACAAATCTAACTTCAAAGATTCTGGAGGACAGAAAGCTAGTATATAAAATGCCTTAAAATGAACAATATACAAAAAGCACTTCAGGGCCTGGTTATTTGCATCTGGGTACAAACTAATATGGTTCTTACTTTTAAAGCTATAGAGATACCTTCTTTCAAGGGAAAATAAAGGCAGTCACTCCTGAATGATAAGTAGGCAGGATGTATTGTTAATGCTACCTCTATAAAATTGAATGTGCTGAGTCCTGTGGTGGCACAATGATTGGAATGCAGTATTGCAGGCCGACTCTGCTCACTGCCAGGAGTTTGATCCTGACTGTCTCAAGGTTGACTCAGCCTTCCATCTTTCCGAGGTCAATAAAATGAGGACCCAGATTGTTTAGGGAGGTGTCCAATATCTGACTCTGTAAACCACTTAGAGAGGGCTGTAAAGCACTGTTAAGCGGTATATGAGTCTAAGTGCTATTGGGAAGGAAGGAAGGGAGGGAGGGAGGGAGGGAAGGAGGGAAGGAAGGAAGGAAGGAAGGAAGGAAGGAAGGAAGGAAGGAAGGAAGGAAGGAAGGAAGGAAGGAAGGAAGCATGGTGGCACAGTGGTAGAATGCAATACTGCAGGCTAACTTACTGCTCACTGCCAGGAGTTCGATCCTGACCAGCTCAAGGTTGACTCAGCCTTCCATCCTTCCGAGGTCAATAAAATGAAGGCCCAGATTTTGGGGGGCAATATGCTGACTCTGTAAACCATTTAGACTGTGCTGTAAAGAATTATGAAGCAGGATATAAGTGTAAGTACTATTGCTATTGTTCTTCCTTGGCAATATCTGCTCTTTGGAAATTCCCTCACTGGGTTTTACCATCTCCTTAGCCAAAGACTGCTTTTCAATGGTACAAAAATTCCTGCATTCTCATATCACTGTTAAAAGCTCTGTTTTATTGTTCTGGTTAGTGATATAATAGCAGGAGTGGATTAAAAGAAAACAAACTCAATTTTAAAGCAAGGTTTTCTGCAATAATGTAGTGTGGATGTTAATACAATATAGGCAGTCCTCAACCTGTAACAGTTCCTTTAGTGACCATTCAAAGTTACAATGACACTGGAAAAAAGTGATTTATGACTATTTTTCACACTTATGACCACTGCAGCATCCCCAGGGTCACATGATCAAAATTCAGATGCTTGGCAACTGACTCGTACTTAGGACAGTTGCAGAATCCCCGGGTCACGTGATCCCCTTTTGCGACCGTCTGACAAGCAAAGTGACAGGGGAAGCCAAATTCATTTAACAACCATGTTACTAACTTAACAACTTCATGATTCACTTAACAACCATGGCAGGAAAGGTTGTAAAACAGGATAAAACTCACTTAACAAATGTCTCCCTTAAGAACAGAAATTTTGGGCCAAATGGTGGGTTGCAAATTGAGGACTATCGGTAGAAATTCGGAAAGTCATAGGGGACTGGAGGCTAAAACATATAAGGAACGGCTGCTGGAATTTGGTATGTCTAGTTTAACGAAGAGAAGGATGAGGGGGGACATGATAGCAGCCTTCCAGTATCTCAGGGGCTGCCACAAAGAAGAGGGAGTCAAGCTATTCTCCAAAGCACCTGAAGGCAGGAGAAGAAGCAACGGATGGAAACTAATCAAGGAGAGAAGCAACCTAGAACTAAGGAGAAACTTCCTGACAGTTAGAACAATTAACCAGTGGAACAACCTGCCTCCAGAAGCTGTGAATGCTCCAACACTGGAAGTTTTTAAGAAGAGACTGGACAGCCATTTGTCCAAAATGGTATAGGGTTTCCTGTCTGAGCAGGGGGTTGGACTCGATGACCTCCAAGGTCCCTTCCAACTTTATTATTATTATTATTAAAAATGTAAGTACCTACATTTTTTTTTCATTCATATGACACACAGCCACCAACTTAAGATAAGAATTTCTAATGACTTGGTGGCATCAGTCTCTAAATCAATCAACCCATTTTTCACATCATGAATAAATGGTTCAAATAAATATGATGAAACAGCGTAGGTTTATCTTTATTTATTTATTTAGTTAGTTAGTTAGTTAGAGTCAGGATAGAACCACTGGTCAGTCAATCAGTCTCAAAATCCAGGAAAACATCTGCATTTTATTCAGGTTTAAAGAAGAGCCAGGGAGATTTTTTGAATGAATGAATGAATGAATGAATGAATGAATGAATGAATGAATACATAAATAAATCCACATAGTGTCTTGCAAGGAAGCTGGTTCTTTCCTTCCAGGGGCCTGAAATTCTAGTTCTGGGCAACTAAGCCTCATAATGCAGAAGCAGTTTTTTTGTGCGTTACAGTCTCTTCCCTCAACAGATGGCTGGTTAAACTCCGCACACTCGGGAAATCAGTTTTAGATTTCTATCCAGACCTCAGAAAATAACTACAACAGCAAAGCCTCGGGAAAGAAAAGTAATTTCTCTCTTTCTTTCTCCCATACCACTGATAAACATTTCAGAGCTCTTTTCTCTCTCTCTCTCTCTCTCTCTCTCTCTCTCTGTCTATCTATCTATCTGTCTGTCTATAATCTATCTGTCTGTCTGTCTGTCTGTCTAACTATCTAACTATGTATCTATCTACTGTTTGTCTGTCTCTATATCTATCTATCTATCTATCTATCTATCTATCTATCTATCTATCTATGTATCTATGTACTGTCTGTCTGTCTGACTCTATATCTATCTATCTATCTATCTATCTATCTATCTATCTATCTATCTATCTATCTATCTATCTATCTATCATGTAAATACTCCATCTAGGAAGGAAGTATCAGGTGGTTTAATATATGCAATGGGTGTATTGGGACTAAGGTATAAAATAAAAAAAACGTCACAACTAAAGCAATGCAAACCATAGAGGGGAAAAAAAGGAATTCTTCCTCTTATAATAATTTTCACTGGGTCAGTTCTACCATCTGGAAAAAAACTGACCATTTGACTCTTTTGCAACATAGGAAAGAAAAGAATTTCCAAGGGCCGACACTTCCAGTTCGTGTTCAGTGCAATTTTCAACTTGCCTTTCTGAATTTCATTCCCTGGAGTCTGGTTTAAACTAGCAACTGATGGGTCTCAAAAATGTCATATTCCTTTAATGGCTTTTTGGCTGCTTGGGCAATTCCCTACAGTAGCGGGATCTCAGACAAGTGCTGTGCAAGTGATTGGATCTTTAGGCAGGAAAACAGAAGGATTTGTTATCTGCACTCCACATATATCTAATCACTTTTCAGAACATTTTTTTTTTCTGGGAGTTTTGTTGCAAACAGAGCAGATAGCAAGTTTGACGGCTGAAATTAGCTGGACAAAATGCTCCAGATATTTCCTACTTATGGGAAGTCTGCCTGTTGAGTTCCACGTTTCTTTTTTACCTTAATAGAGTTAATAGCAACAATAAATGTATTGAAATCATCATCGTCATCCACAATTTAAATAATGTACAAATAATAAGGAATAAGTAAGAATGAAAATTCCACACCAATAAATCTCCAGGACATTCTCATTCAAAGGGAAATGAGTCTAGGACTGTACTTCCCTTTCAAAGTCCAACTAAGAAGTAGTTTGGAAGAGGAAGAGATAAAAAAGTGAATTGTGGAAATACTTCTATCTTTCAGAAGTGGCTCTTCCTTCCTTCCTTCCTTCCTTCCTTCCTTCCTTCCTTCCTTCCTTCCTTCCTTCCTTCCCTCCCTCCCTCCCTCCATCCATCCCTCCTTTCTTTTTTTCCCTTTTCTCTTTTATTTTCTATTTTTTTTGAGGAGGAATTATTTTCAAGAAATTTCTTTTAAGGACACTGCCTTTTCCTTACTAAATGGAGAAGGAGAAGGCAGAATGTCACCCATCCTCACAACAGGGAAAAAAAAAAAAAAAAGGTCTTCTGAGAGTATAGGTGACAATTTGTGGAAGGGAAATAATCACAGCTGCCCTTTGTCTTGGTATGTGGGAGAAAGAGAGGAGAAATGTTTAAAATGAAGGAAGGAAAAAAGACAAGATAGTAAACCTTTGGTTATCTTCCATGCCTAGTCTAAGAATTAAGGCTGCAGAAATATTCATTCGAGATTCCGTCTGAAAGGAAATTCGAAGATTTAGTTTGAAGGTAAAGTCAACCAGATGCCTCTGAATCTTTTTGATTTGGTTATTTTTGTACTTGTGCAGAAATACTTTTTTTTTTTTTGTCAAATCAAGTTCAGTTTCTTGATGGTAACTAACATTTCTTCCAATAGATCATCCTTCCTGGATTAAAACACATATTTTCATTTCATCCTATGTCTATTAATGCTGTCTCTAAAGTAGAGACAAGGGTTTGGTATACAGTAGGGCACGTAAACCTATATTCACCCACACATACACACAGATATCTCAAACTTATAAAATGTATACCATTCCAATTGTCACTATTCTTCTATTCTCCTACTTTCGACACTGTGGTTTTGAGAATTCCAAAAGCATTCTATGACAACAGATTTTAATGTTAACCCATTTAACATTCTAGTTCACATTTGCTTTGAGTAGGCAACAATTGAATGTATTACGACATATGTGCACATATTCATAAACTAGTCCTTCTGAATTCAATGGAACATGCTTCCAAGTAATACTGAATAGTCCTGGCCTCTATTGTCAGGTTTTCCCTTCTGGTCCATGCATGAATTTGTATCTATTTCTGATCTATTTAATACTCCCTTTCATTCTCATCAGGAGGCAATCTCCTGGATAGTAGAAATACAATTATCCTAAAATTTGTCATTATAATCCAGAACTTGACTTGCTTCCATAGAAACAGAGACATCACTGTTGTACAGGAGAACATTTTTGAAAGATGTTATATTTCCACCTCTATTTAAAGGAAAAAATAAAACTGAATGTAAATGGACAGACTTAGGAAAGACATTAAATTGCACTACAGTGTTTATCTTGTTGAGAAGAAAGAAGGAAGGAAGGAAGGAGAAAGAAGGAAGGAAGGAAAGAAAGAAAGAAGGAAAGAAAGAAGAAAGAAAGAAAGAAAGAAAGAAAGAGAGAGAGAGAGAGAGAGAAAGAGAGAGAGAGACAGGGAGAGAGACAGGGGGAGAGAGAGAGGGGGGGAGAGAGGGAGAGAGGGAGGAAGGAAGAAAGGAAGGAAGGAAGGAAGGAAGGAAGGAAGGAAGGAAGGAAGGAAGGAAGGAAGGAATCCAGTTTTATCTGCACATTAATTTTCTTGTAAAATCTGAGTTAGAGATTACTCTGATTTAATTGTGGTTAATTCCACCAACCAACCATGGTTTTAAAACAATCCACTTATCTGATTTGAACCTTCATATTATACCAAAGTACCAAAAAATGCCTGGAAGCCACAGACAGTCCTTTTTAAAAAAGGGTTTTTAAGAAGTGGTTGAGAGAGCATAATATTTTTTTTTTACTGATTCTAACTAATAGCCATATATTGGAAGAAATGATAAGTGAAGAATAGTACTATAGGGATGGTAACTGCTCAGATTTAACAGGAAAAAAAATGCATGGAGGCTGCTGGGTGAACGGATGGGAATTGCCAAATAAACCTAAAAAGGGAAGAAAAAAAATTCAGGCTCATTAAAATCCTTCCTGTGGTTTAATGAGAGGAAGAAAATTAGATTTTTCAGAAGCAGTTGATATTGGATCGTCTTATTAAAACATGCAGAACGGATGCATGATGGGTGCTTTGACCATGCACTTCCTAATGGAAATCAACCCTCTAAAACATTGCTTTTCATCTTCTCAAGAGGCTTCAAGTATTATATAAATATGCAGAGATTCAAAAACACTGATACAAATACTTAAGCATTTCGTCAAGAACCAAAATATAATTTTATCTGACATTATCACTGTAAATATGTTGAGTAATAAGTTTCATTTTTTTTCCTGCTACAAATTATTTTATAGTGGAGTACAACATAATAGATTAACAGGTTGGCAGACATTGAATTATTACTGATAAGCAAAGAACGAAAAAATATCTTTGATCCTATGGATAGACAATTGATATATGTGGCAGATCATTTCCAACAGCATTACTGAATATTAAGTATTTGTCATCAAAAAATTGGAAAAAAAAATTGAACTCCACAACTCATTTTCTTTCTATCAAAAGCTAAATAATATTATAGATCTCCTGAATTATATGAACAGGTTTGCTATGTATTGTAATGGTTTGGAAAATATACTATTTTTTTCAATTTGGTAGGTAGATGGATAGGTAGGTAAATAGGTAGGTAGGTAGATGATAGATGATTGGTAGATAAATAAGTAGGTATAAGTATATATATATATATATATATATATATATATATATATATATAGAGAGAGAGAGAGAGAGAGAGAGAGAGAGAGAGAGGGAGGGAGGGAGAGAATTTTATACACACATATACACAGAAACACATACATAGTTTAAATGAATCAAGTCAAAGAAAATTGGGGAAAAGAATTGCAAAATTAGTCAGAAAAAAACAGCACTAAAAGTACTAAAAATATAATGAAAGTAGAAACAAAACAAATGTTAATGGACACCAGATCACTTGTCAGGTATACTATTATAATTTTAGTATTATTGTGTAGTAATTCTTTTAGCCATTTCCCGTGTGCAAAACGTCCACAGTTTCTGATATCTTGATAAACAAGAAATACTGGGGATAGAGCCAACAAGAACATATGCATCCTTGACACACAATATGCAATCTAATGTCCTGTTAACTATTCTAAGGTTTTTAGCCCAAAATATGTCAGTAATTGAACAAACCATCTCACCTAATGCTACAAGGCAGGCAGGATTGCTGAGGTATTTATGAAACTCATGAGCTCAATAAGACATGAGAAGTGAAGTTCCTGGGATGGATGGATAGATGGATGGATGGATGGATGGGTGGGTGGGTGGGTGGATGGTTGGGTGGGTGGATGGTTGGGTGGGTGGATGGATGGATGGATGGGAGGGAGGGAGGGATGGGGGAGGGGGGGAGAGACAGAGACACACAGAGAGAATCTTATTTTCCCAGGCAAAGGGAACGTTCCATAAAAAAGCTATCAATGAAATTAATGATTCTATCCTTCCCGTTTTTAATATATTGGTAATTTCATTGGTAATAGTAATATTAGTTACTCTTCATTTACCATGAAAAGTTATGCAATCATTGACAGGATGCAATCCTGAAATCCCAGGGAGGTAGGCTAGCATAGGAAGTTGGGGGGAGGGGAAATCCCAGAAGACTCCAGTGCAAACCATTGTATTCCCAGAATAAAATACAGCCAGGCCCTTCTAATCACCATTCAGTCAAATGTGTAATTCTCTGTTGAACCATTTGTTTTCCTTTGCAAACCACTGGCCTTAAAAAGTAGCCCTGAGTTATGGCAAGTGTGGACTTCTCTGCCTTTATTTCAAATAAATAGCAACAACACTTAGACTTATATACCGCTTCACGGTGATTTATAGCCCTCTCTCAGCAGTTTACAGAATCAGCCTATTGCCCCTTCAGAAAGATAGAAGGCTGAGTCAATCTTGAGCCAATCAAGAACGAACTGCTGGCAGTCAACCGAATTAGCTTGCAATACTGCATTCTAAGCACCGTGCCATCATGGCTCCTCTCTGATCCTGCTTGACTTATATAAAAAATATTAATGTATTTCTGCAGCTCGACCTTCAGATCATCCCATTGACTACAAAATTACGGATGGATTTTTGCAGTCAAGTCTATTCTAGGATTTTGGGATTTTGCTGAGCATCTAGTTCTTGTTTTCTTGTTCATGTCAAAAAGAGAAAAACAAACATCCCCAGCTCTACCTACCCAGTAGGAATTCAACAAATCGAAGCCACAGATGAAGCAAACCTCCTTATAAAAACCAGCTAATAGCTGTACATAATTCCAGGAGAATTCTATTGTCAGCATGAAAAAAAAAAAACCAAACACTGTGGTTTGCTACCACTGCCTCCAAAGGCAGATCACCATGTCAATAAAATACTGCAGAATTGTTTTAAGAGACATAAAGTATTAATCCTGCTGTGGCACACCACACTATAATCAGCATTGTCTGCCACAGAGTCTATATATATATTTTTTTTTTTTTGTGGGTTTGGCAGAAGCATATTTCTGCATACCTTGGGGCAATGATTGAAAGTAAAGCAAATGGAGGAGGGATTGAGAAGGCTGTTCAGGACACAATTCCAACCGTGCCTTTGCTGGTTTGGGTACTTGTAGAAAACTGATAAGTGGCTTGGCATCCCTAGACAATAGATGAACCCAGAGATAGGAGAATCAACTAATTATTGTTTCTTAGCGAGCAAAGGGAGGGTTGTTCTTCTCTAGTTTTATACAAAAACAAAATATTTTTGTTGTTGTTAGTTGCAAAGTCGTGTCCGACTTATTGTGACCCCATGGACAACATTCCTCCAGGTCTTCCTGTCCACTACCATCTTCTGGAGTCCATTTAAGCTCACGCCTACTGCTTCAGTGACTCCATCCAGCCACCTCATTCTCTGTCGTCCCCTTCTTCTATTGCCCTCTATCTTTCCCAGCATTAGGCTCTTCTCCAGTGAGTCCTTCCTTCTCATTAGGTGGCCAAAGTATTTGAAATCTGGCACTATCTCCATTTCTTCCCCACCTATTCGCCAGGAATTGAGAGGGCCAGATGCCATGATCTTGGTTTTCTTAATGTTGAGTTTCAAGACAACTTTTGCACTCTCTTTCTTCACCCGCATCAAGAGGCTCTTTAGTTCCTCTTCACTTTCTGCCATTAGAGTGGTATCATCTGCAGATCTTAGATTGTTGATATTTCTCCCGGCAATCTTAATTCTAACTTTTGATTCATCTAGCCCTGCCTTTCTCATGATCTGATCTGCATATAAGTTAAATAGGCAGGATGACAGTATACAGCCTTGCCGGATTACCCTTTGATAAAATAGAAAAAAGGGGGGTAGAGTTTTAGATGTTTTTCATAATTGCAAAGTCTATCATGGCCAAAAATTTTAGCAATTAACCAGTCCTAACTTTGGAGGTACATAACATAAGACAGGGGTCCCCAACCTCTGGTCCATGGACTAGTACTGGGCCATAGCATGCCAGCAACCGGTCCATATAAACAAACAAAACCTCATTCATAAGATGCAGGCAGCACACAAAACCACGCACCAACATCCAACTCTGGTTTTATTGATTGACCTGGTGTACTGAGGTGACATCACTCGAAAAGGAACATAAAGTTATCGTTTTGGGTGCTTTCCCTTATTCTCTGCATTTATTGGTTGGTGTAGCAAGTCTGGGATTCAAGCTGTTAGCTTGTTTGCAAAATGGATTTAATGGAGAAACGAGAAGGAAGAAAGTTAGTTTAATGATACATCTCTGGTAGCATCTGGTGACTGTGGAATGCTGATCCTAAAGTCATTATGCAGAAGCAAGAATCACTAGAGCGATGGGCTGTGTTTGCAAGTAATGTCTTTAGGGCTGGGGATGGTAATAAGAGCAAGGCATTTAGGAGCTGATGTTTGTCCTGGCATCCCGATATAAAATAGTCTGGCACAGAGATAAAATGATTCATATATTGTCAAGCTGCCATTAAAGAAAGAATTTTTTAAAAAAGAACAATTGATAGACTAATAATGATTCATCAAGATGGCCAAGAGCCAAGCACAAGGGCCAACCAACAACGCAAGGTTGAGTAAAATGGAATTTTCTGATCAGAAGCAATAGGAATTGGGAAGAGCAAACAAAGGAGCTGGAAAGACCACTGAGCAAGACTGGCATTCAATTTTTATATTCCAGGATACAGGAAATTCAAAACAGCAATACAATAATTAGTTACAAACATTGGGTTACCACAAAGATGAGGGGGAGCCAATCTATTTTCCAAAGCACTAGAAGACAAGACAAGAAACAATGGATGGAAACTAATCAAGGAGAGAAGCAACCTGCAATTAAAGATAAATTTCATAACAATGAGAATAATTAACCAGTGGAATGCCTTGTCTTCAGAAGTTGTGGGTGCCACATCACTGGAAACTTTTAAGAAGAGAGTGGTCAGCCATTTGTCTGAAATGGTATAGGGTTTTCTGCTTGAGCAGAAGTTTGGGCTAGAAGACCTTCCAACTGTGTTATTCTATGTTCTATATTCCAGACATTACTTATCAACAGAGCACATGTATAAGTAATCCTGTTCAGCATGAAGTAGCATGTGTCAAGTCATGCTGTTTAGGTGTTGTTAGCATGACCTATATCACCTAAACCCTTGCTTGCCCCACAGCCTAAATTGCAACAAGCTTCTACAGTAGGTACTGTTCTAGCCAGGGGTGGGATTCAAATAATTTAAGAACTGATTCTGTTTGTCTTCATCCACCAGCACAACACGCCTCACATATTCATCATCACTGCATTATCATCATCACCAGCGTGACACGTGTTGCATTGACATCATCACCGGTGCAATGTGTATTGGATTGATGTCATCACCAGTGCAACACGTGTCACACTGACATTATCACCAGCGCAACACTCCTCACAGTGATGGCGGCACCTCACAGATTTATTGTAACTGGTTCGCCAAACTCAATAAAAAGTTAGGTATCCGTTCTGCCAAACCAGTTAAACTGGCTGAATCCCACCACTGGTTTTAACTGCATCCTGTGCATCTAGCTATGGTTTCTCTGTAGGGTCTGCTCTCAGCATTCCTTATCAAGCATGCAGATCTTATTCTGATCTAGATAAGCTGCTGGCAGCTTCCTGTCCTGAATTTCCATGCAGACAAGACAGGAAGCAGACGGAAAAGAATTGAGAAGATTATGTTCTTCTTCTTCTTTTTTTACATGAAGTCCTTTCAAGGTTACAGGTCTCAGGTCCTCAGAAAGAGAGATGAAGACAGCTTGGTGTACTACTTGGTGAGGAGAATGCTACATTTCTTCTGTTTGTGAGTTGCACATTGCCAGTATTCAGTTTTAATTATAAGAGGGAGAACAGTAACCAATGACTGTGAGAAGACTAAATATTCCGTCAACTTGGAGCCAATATGTACTGGAGTCAATGTGAGGCTTTCCATTAATGTCAGCCCCTTGGGAGACTAAAAATTATGACTTCCAAACCAAAACAAAACAAATATCTTCTTAGAAATGAAGGGGGGGGGGACAGGAAAACAAATCTAATGTTCTAGAAGCCTACAGGAAATAAAATAAGCAACGCTAGGGCCCTGCTCTCAAGGAGAAAACCTTAGTGATCTTGACACAAGCCGTTAATCTTCAGTACTCACAGTTAATGAGCTGTACTTGAATGTTAATGTTCTGTGCCCAAGCTTAATTGGTATAACTTAGCATAGCTTGGGAGAGAATCCTGTGTTTAATGTAAATAATGGAGCTGGCTACCTTCATGATATCTCCTTTTCTGTTGGGACAGGCTGCCATCTACTTTTGGATCATTGGTGGTAGAAACACAGGCAATGCACTGGCTTGGTAGGAAACGGCAGCATCAGGCTTTTCTGAAATATTACCCACTACTATTCCTTTGAACTTGGTTACTCAAGGACATGACTGGGAAAGAGACACCCTAGTCCAGCGGTAGGCAACCTTGGCTCTTTTATGACTCTTGGACTTCAACTCCCAGAATTCCTGAGCCAGCATGGCTCAGCTTGGAAACCTCTCCCTTTCCCCTCAGCATGGCTGGCTCAGGAATTCTGGGAGTTGAAGTCCACGAGTCATAAAAGAGCCAAGGTTGCCTACCCCTGCCCTAGTCTCAAAACCCTTAGGCAAAATCTCACAAATATCCCCCAAGCTGGGGTACAGTATCATGAGACTTTCCATCCCTTTGAAAGAACTATTTAAGTTTCTTTTTATGTAAACTGGCCTTTCACTTAAGTAATCATTGCCAACAGTTATTTGTTTGCTTATAAAATCTATTTCTTTCTTTTTTTAATAAAAGTTTTATTAATCATAAAATCTATTTCATCCCATAAAATCTGTGTTCATTGTTTCTAAGCCATGAACCTAGCTTGACTTATTTGGTCCAGAAATGTAGTCCTTCAGCACCTTTCATGTCCTTCCAAGTGAAGCAAACAAACTCCTCACTGCTCAGTGAGATTTATGGAGAAAGCCTACCACAATGGGTTGAAAAATGCTTCTTCTTCCCCACTATATGTAATAGGAGACACAGAGAACCACATCCTTTCCCGTATTTTTCCCTTGGGTGCTCAACTTGGATGGAATGAAATATTATAGAAGTGAAATATCTCAACTGGAGGAACAAAGAGGGGAGGAGGAGGAGGAGGAGGAGGAGGAAGAGGAGGAGGAGGAGGAGGAGGAGGAAATGGAAGGGGGAAGGGAAAGAGAAAAAAGAGAAAGAAAGAAAGAAAGAAAGAAAGAAAGAAAGAAAGAAAGAAAGAAAAAAGAAAGAAAGAAAGAAAGAAAGAAAGAGAAGAGGAGGAGGAGGAAATGGAAGGGGGAAGGGAAAGAGAAAAAAGAGAAAGAAAGAAAGAAAGAAAGAAAGAAAGAAAGAAAGAGGAAGAGGAGGAGGAGGAGGAGAAAGAAAAGGAGGAAAGGTAAAGGGGAAATGGAAAGAGAAAGAGAAGAGGAGGGGGAAGAGGAAGAGGAAGAGGAAGAAAGAAAGAAAAGGAAAGAGGAAGAGGAAGAAGAGAAAGAAGAGAAAGAGGCTTTCTTCTTTTTCCGGGTATATTTGCAAACTTTCAGATATGGTCTCCTCTTCCGGACAGTGGAGTAAAGGAAAAAAAAATCATTTCTGTGTATGAGGCCAACACAAAAGTCGTGGTGGTACTTAACGTTTAAAATGGAACCCTAGCCTTGTGATATTTTCCTGCCTGGGGGATGCTTTTTTATCGATTACACGGAGACAGGGACAGAAAAGCTGCCTTTTCCTGGCTCAACAGGCACAATCCAACTCATTTTTTTTTCCCCTGGATCTAAGTTAGTGAACCTTGATTACAGTTGGGGGTTAAACTGATTTTTGACGGATGGGTCCCATTGTCCGCTATGGCGGCTTGTAAGGGTAATCAATTCTGAAGACAAATTGGCAGGAAGGGAGCTAAGCAAGGCTAGCTGAGAGAAGAAAGGAATAAAAAGGAAGCTATGATGTAAAATGATATAGTAATAGAGTCTAGGAAAGCAAGGACTCCAAGGATAAGATGCGTGCATATGGACACCTTCAAGGTAACCATATAAATGAAGGACTTGATTCAGTCTTGGAAGAGTAAGTGGCCCAAAGCAAACCAAGGATAGTTTTTAACAGAGGGGAAAAACAACCTTAAAAGAAAGATCAATTGACCTGTCAAAAGTGATTTTATAGCAACAGTCAGAAGAACACTCGGTTGCTATTGATAAAAAAAAATAAAATAGGTTGCATTTTCAGGAAGAGAGAGGCATGTCTTAGGCCTGGTATTTCTCATGGCCAAGAATTGAGCAGTTCCTCCTCGGAACGGGTTGGCATTTTCCTAAAAGGGCTCCAAGAATCCTTAAGTCCTACTTCATATGTCTTAGGACCTTCTGAGCAGACTTCTCTCCAGCTTCTCTATTGTTGGAAGAGCCCATAGAAGTTAATTCTGGGTTTAGTGCAGGAACCCAAGTTGAGGCATCTTAGATAGATAAGCACCTTTGATATAGATACATTGGTCATTGCATTCAGCTACATCAATATGGATTGAATTAAAAAATGAAAATATCTCCATTGCTGGTCCCTTCTCTCTCCTTTCTTCCCCTTCCCTCCTTCCTCCCTCCCTCCCTCCTTCCCTAACCCTTCCTTCCTTCCCTAACCCTTCCTTCCTTCCTTCCTTCCTTGATTTCATAACTTGTTTGTCTAAGGATGATCCTCCAAATTTACTCAGGATTTCATTTTAGTTATACTTTTATTGAAAAATCTATGTGGGTGCCAATCTCCGTTGCTTTATATGCAAGAATGGAAAACAGTCTTTACAAGTGGGTTTTCCCTGCCAAAAAACAGGGGGGGGGAAGGGCAGATAGTTCTCTTAAAGAATTCTCTTCATAATTCTCTTACTTTTTATATTGCAATCTTCAATAGAGAAAATGCAGTATACAGTAAAACCTAAAAGAAATATCCCTCGTTCATGCAAAATAACAATTTATTTAACCCCAAGGTTATCTTGGTTTCGTGAGCAGTCTGGCAAACACTTGATATATGATAATTAATTGAACAGTTTATCTTGAATTTGTGATGAGCTGGCACATTCGAATTTAAAGAAGCAAGCATCCCTTTCACAGTCTCTCTTTTGATATTATTAAAGAACAACAAGCTGTATTTCATTTCAATAATGAAAACTTATTGTTCTGTGCCAAAGGTCATTCTGCTGTTATGTCTAATGCACACCAAACAAGATCACATTTTTGTCTTGCTTTCACTGAAGTAAATCAGAATTAATTCCTTTTAATATAGCCCATGCAAATTGGCAGTGAATAATTTAATTCCTATCACAGAGGGCAGTGACAGGTCTGTAAATGTTTGTGTGGAATGCTTGATTGCCTTGGCAATTATTTCCCTCATGCTAATATTTACTCAAAAGCAGCACAGACTCTTGAAACAGCCCCCTCTGTGATAGACTTGGGGGATACCTCAAGGGCTTTCACCGAGCACTTTCATTCTTCTACAAATTCATAAAACCCAATAGATCCCTCTCTGCGTAGCAAATATCTGTCAAAATAGACACCACATCAAAGAAAACCACAACACAATGGTTTTAAAGGAGGTACATTTCAATAGGTTGCAAAATGGTAAACAATAATGAATGTCCAAAGATGTTGTATCATAAATTAATTCATCAATACTGACTGATTTAGGGCTCAAAGAGACAAGGAAAGATTTGATATAACCCAGCAAGTGACTGAAGTATGGTTAAACAATTCTGAGGGGGAAAAAAACCTACATAATAAAGGACAACCCTACTTGATCTATACAATACATAAGAAAAATGGGGCATGAGATCCTTAAATTGCTGCTGGGAAGGTGGGAGAAGAACCATTATATCAAAACTGAGTAATGTCCCAATTCTCAAGATTGGGAAAAGAACAATCAAAAGTTTATGGACTCAAACATGGAAGAAAAACAGACCCAATGTGTTTGTTTGTGTCTCTCTGTGTGATTGTGTTTCTCTTTTTCTCTTTCTCTCTCCTCCCCTCTCTTTCTCTCTCTCAATACAATAGATAGATGATGGAAATCTATATAGATATAGATATAATCTATCTACAAATATAGAGAGATTATATAGATATAGATAATGAAATTACAGATGTAGATTAGAGGTAGATTGTAGATGCAGATATGATACATCTATAGATGATATAGAGACAAATGTAGATATTAATAGGAGTCCTTGCAAGGTACAGTGCTATCCAAAAATCTGGAGTAGAAGGAAGATTTGGCTTCAGGTCACCCTTAGACATAAAATCCTTAACCTGCTGGGTGGCCTTGGGCCAGTCATTCCCAGTTTATGAAGATCACCTTGAAGAAAGTATGAACTGGCTACTAGAAATGGGTCAGTTTAGCCCAGGAAGACAGGAAAGGATGAGGAAGAAATTGGATACTGTCTTACCTTTGCCTTCTTAAGTACAAGAACAGTAGAGTTCTAGTAGTTCTTATATTGACCATTTCTTGACCTGGCCAATAGCTAGGGGATGGAGCTTCTGGTTCAATTTGAGAGTTAAGCCCCACTCAACGCCATACAATCCACGTTTGCTGATTGGTCGAAACAAGTCACATGGTATAAGTCCCACTCACTGATGACATCATGGAATTAGCCCCACCCAGCATCCAACTTCTAACATCCAATGTCCAACATCCAACATTAACGTGTGTTTCCCAGGATGGGTGGGGCTTATTCTATGATGTCATCAGTGGGCAGGGCTTATATCATGTGACTTGTTTTGACCAATAGCAAGCATGTGTGGATTGTATGGGGCTGAATGGGGCTGAGTGGGGCTTAATTCTCAAACTGAGTTCCTACCTACTCTGGCCTACTCTGAAGAGTTGATATTCTCATCCCAAATCATGGTCAGCTTAGGCAGCAACAATAATTTTGTTGTTGTAAGAACACACTGCAGTAACAAAAACAATAAAGAACTCTGTGTGTGTGTGTGTGTGTGTGTGTGTGTGTGTGTGTGAGAGAGAGAGAGAGAGAGAGAGAGAGAGAGAGAGAGAGAGAGAGAGAGAACCATGTATCTAACTGTGCATGACTGATTATGGGCTGGAATATCTGAATATTTTGCTGTGCCTATTTTGTGAAGCCAAACATTAAATAAATAAACAAGAAATTGTATTCCAGCAAGACCAGAAAAATATTCTAGTATCTGTTACAAAAAAAAAAAGAAAGAATGAAAAGAAAAATAGTTACTTTTTATAAATATTAGGAAATACTAGATGTAAATTAAAAAGTGAAGGTATAAAATAGTTCAGGAGAAAATAGTGAGTATTCTCTCCTTTTCGACATTTAAAAGACCATCAGCCCTCCAGATTCTTATAGAAATAGCTGGTAAGTATATTTTATTTTTCTTTTAGTAACTGAAAAACAATGAGGCACCAACAGATGTACATACTAAGATGTGCTTTGAGGGGAAGATGGAAAGGATTGTTTCAAATGAATTTCTTCCCATGTTCCTAAGGCCAACACAGTGCTAGGCTGCATTAACAGAGGGATAGAATCAAGATCACGCGAAGTATTAATACCACTCTTCAATGCCTTGGTAAGGCCACACTTGGAATACTGCATCCAGTTTTGGTCACCACGATGTAAAAAAGATGTTGAGACTCTAGAAAGAGTACAGAGAAGAGCAACAAAGATGATTAGGGGACTGGAGGCTAAAACACATGAAGGAACAGTTGCTGGAATTGTGTATGTCTAGTTTAACAAAGAGAAGGACAAGGGGGGACATGATAGCAGTATTCCAATATCTCAGGGGCTGCCATAAAAAAGAGGGAATTAAGCTATTTTCCAAAGCCCCTGAAGGCAGGACAAGAAGCAACGGGTGGAAACTAATCAAGGAGAGAAGCAACCTAGAACTAAGGAGAAACTTCCTGACAGTGAGAACAATTAATCAGTGGAACAACCTGCCTCCAGAAGCAGTAAATGCTCCAACACTGGAAGTTTTTAAGAAGAGACTGGACAGCCATTTGCCCGAAATGGTGTAGGGTTTCCTGCCCGAGCAGGGGGTTGGACTAGATGACTTCCAAGGTCCCTTCCAACTTTACTACTACTATTATTACTATTCTGATTATTGGAGAAATTGTATCTGCATTATGAACCTCTCTGTGGTAGCTTTTGACTAATAAGCATGTTATTGAATTCTTTATGGATAAGAAGTTCATTTTGCTACTATTTTCTGCCAAAAAAAGGACATATATAATGCCATAACCCAGACTAAGTAAATTAATCATGCAATAAACATTTATGGGTATTACCTGGATCAGGGAATAAAAAACTTTCTTATCATTTTACCTAAGAGCAGGATTCTTTTAAAGGTTTTGTTACCTTTAAAACTTGTGTGAAGTGCATGCACTCCAAAGAATTGTGAACTCAGTTGTGATGATGATGATGATGATGATGATGATGATGATGATGATGATGATGAAAATAAAGTTGGAAGGGACCTTGGAGGTCATCTAGTCCAACCCCCTGCTCAGGCAGGAAACCCTATACCATTTCAGACAAATGGCTGTCTAGTCTTTTCTTAAAAACCTCCGCTGTTGGAGCATTCATAGCTTCTGGAGGCAGGTTGTTCCACTGGTTAATTGTTCTAACTGTCAGGAAGTTTCTCCTTAGTGCTTCACTCTTTGGTTAGTTTCCATCCATTCACTGCTTCTTGTCCTGCCTTCTGGTGCTTTGGAGAATAGCTTGACTCCCTCTTCTTTGTGGGAGCCCCTGAAATATTGGAACACTGCTATCATGTTCCCCCTCATCCTTCTCCTCATTAAACTAGCCATACCCAATTCCAGCAACCATTCCTTGTATGTTTTAGTCTCCAGTCCCCTAATCATCTTTGTTGCTCTTCTCTGTACTCTTTGTAGAGTCTCAACATCTTTTTTACATCGTGGTGACCAAAACTGGATGCAGTATTCCAAGTGTGGCCTTACCAAGGCATTGTAAAGTGGTATTAACACTTCATGTGATCTTGATTCTGTCCCTCTGTTCATGCAGCCTAGCACTGTGTTAGCTTTCTGGGCAGCTGCAGCATACTGCTGGCTCCTATTTAAGTGAATAAAGAATTATCAACCTAATGCTAACTAACAAAGTTGCAACTTATGGTTGTATGGAATGAAAACACAATACAGTCTTTTTTGTTGTTGTTTGTTTATATGTAGAAAAGAACATGTTTTCAAAAGTCCCATGTTGTATCCCACACCAGCAACCAGAATGGGGCATCAATCAGATGGCAGGATAATGGTGGTGGAGAATGGTGTCCTCAAACATTTAAGCTGAAGATGAAGTTTCTTCTAAGTCACATTCAGTGTCAAGGGATTATACGGGAATGCTGGTATAATTTTTTCTTGGCAATGGTATGGCAAAGATTTTGCTATTCTTTTCTTCTAGGGCCTTGAATTCCCTATTTAACCTTCAGCAACGGAACATCCTGAGGACTTCGCTCAATGTACCCACCATGCCAGACCCTTTTTAATTTAGCTCTGCCTCATGCAACCCTTGTTAGACTGATGAACAATATCATTAACAAATCAACTTTGGCAGGGTAGTCTAGTGTTCACCAAATCATGAATCAAGATGTGCACTAAATGAATGATTTAGCTGGACTAGTAAAGCTGTAGTTGAAAGTGAACCCAAAACTGGGAAAATTAACTCTGTTATTGACTAGAGTACATGGGAACACATGGAGAGAGACCAAAGGGAAAGAACAATGGGTCAAATTATTTGCCCGTGTGTGTGTGTGTGTGTGTGTGTGTGTGTGTGTGTGAGAGAGAGAGAGAGAGAGAGAGAGAGAGAGAGAGAGAGAGAGAGATAATGAGAAGGAGGGATAGGGAGAGAGGGAGGAAGGGAGAGAGAGAGAGAATGAGGGAGAGGGAGGAAAGGAGGGGGAGAGAGAGAGAGATAATGAGAAGGAGGGATAGGGAGAGAGGGAGGAAGGAGAGAGAGAGACAGAGACAGAGAGAATGAGGGAGAGGGAGAGGCAGAGGGAGGGAGAGAGAGAGGGGGGGCACTAACTACCATAGTATCAGTTCTCCAGAGAAGAATCCTTGTTCATTGTTCATTCAAACACCAGATGAATTTGGGATCTTCTATTTACAAAGGAAGACTTGCTACTGAACGGTGGACATTTATCTACCTGTTGCTTGAAGTTTTTAAAACAGTTCTCACTTTGTTGCATGTCTTTTGAATAAAATTCTGAAAACTGTGACCCAGATTTTTCTAGACTTAAGATTTCAGCCTGGTTATTTAACAGTTATAACCACGATGAATCAGACATAAATATTTGTATTTCTCTATAACCCCTTTTGCACCACTCAGCCAACTTGACCATCATTTAGACAGAATCACTTAATTAGCACTGTCTTAAGACTAGATATCTTGTTTCTCTGCCATTCAGAGTAGACAAATTCTGCTCTTAAAGTTTGTTAATATCTGATTTTATGACAACGATCTGGATCCCAGGGAGACTTAAGTCATTCTCACTTACCAGCACATTAAGAATTAATATTTATCCTTCCTGAACTTTTTCAGTTTCTTAGCTAAAACTTTAACAAAAGGAGCCCAAATCCCTAAGCACTCCTTGCCTGGGAAGATTAATAATAATTCATTTTGATCCAAGTGAAGTCAGTTGGCTAACCGTGGTTTCCATGGTAATCAGGTGGAAAAGCAGATTTCATCAAGTTTCATTAGAATTCTCCTAGACTCCTAATTATGACTTGTAGGGCTAACTTTTACATCCCGAAGCTAAGAGGCGTACAAAAAAAAAAAAAAAAAAAAAAAAGACCACTTTAAGCAGGAAAGCTTCTGTCAAGAAGAAAATAAATAAAAAATAAATAAAACCTATCTTGCAATAAAGCGGAACTCCTGCCTCCTTCCCCCCTTTCTTATTCACTGTAGATATTCTAAATATGAAGTTTTTATCAAAGGATATCATAGAGCAGGAGTCTTCAAACATGGCCCTTTTATGACTTGTGGACTTCAACTCCCAGAATTCCTCAGCCAGGCATGCCCCAGGCGTGCCTGGCTGAGGAATTCTGGGAGTTGAAGTCCACAAGTCATAAAAGGGCCACATT
This sequence comes from Crotalus tigris, assembly GCF_016545835.1. Taxonomy (NCBI): domain Eukaryota; kingdom Metazoa; phylum Chordata; class Lepidosauria; order Squamata; family Viperidae; genus Crotalus; species Crotalus tigris. The sequence continues at coordinate 365,795 of NW_024100456.1, forward strand.
TGAAGACCCCTGTCATAGAGTGCTCGGATAGTTTCTACAAAATAAATCAACCTTCTATGTGGTGATCACAGGATCTATTTTTAAGCTGCCATAAGTTTCAAAGGAAACCCCTTTCTTTTATTCATCCTTCTTTGCATCCAACTTTATAATGCTGAATTAACCAGGAGGGTGACAAATTAATCAACCCTCCTGACCTTCCAAGTTGCTCCTTGTTCTCTCCAATTCATACTGGGGGGGGGAGGAGGAATCGATATGATTTATGAACTGGCTAACTTTCTTTCATTTTATTTTAAGTGAAATCTAAAAGGCGACTCAGAAGTGGCACCAAGCACCATTCGAGAAATCAAAAGAGCCCGAAGGAATTGAGCAACAGCAGTAGGAACTGTTTTGCAAATTTGTGTGGTAAACATCTCAAACATTCTCTTCTCTTTGAAAAAAAAAACACAACAGAAATCTCAGGAACATTCAGAGAGATGCCCAGCTGGTTCCATAGCAAAGTAGTAACTGGCATATGATGAGCATGCCAAATCAGCACTTAATCCTTATTTTAATGGCAAATTCAAGTGGCGGGCACTGCCTGTTTAGAATACAAATTATGCTCGCAGAAAAGAAAGCAGCTGGAAATAATTATATAAAAGGGCATTTTCCTGAGACATGCTGTATTTCAAAAATAAATAAATAAATGGTGCTGTAGTAAGAAGAAACTGTCTCTGAACTGGCTTCCTTTTAATTCCTAGAGGAGAAAGAATAGTTAAAGGGAAAAAAAAAAAAAAAGATGGTAGCTGAAGCCAAAATTCTTTAAGCTAGGATTTCTTTTCAAGTTAGAAAACAAAGCTGGAAGCTAATGACTTAAAACAAAATGGACAGCTTAAAAGTAATGGGATTAAATGTAGCCAACAGTTTAGCTTCTGTGTTGGCTTACTACCCAAATCTCTATTAACTAAATAAAATAATGAAGATTCACTACCCAAATCTCTATTATTTCATACAGAAAAATGAAATAATAGAGATTTGGGTAGTGAATCTTCATTATTTTATTTAGTTAATAGAGATTTGGGTAGTAAGCCAATGCAGAAGCTAAACTGTTGGCTACATTTAATCCCTTTACTTTTAAGCTGTCCATTTTGTTTTAAGTCATTAGCTTCCATATTGATTCAGGAGGTTCATCGAAGACAGCAATGGCCACCTCTGTATGAAAAAATGCCACTAGAACAAAAGGATAACAAACGGAGTGGCATTGATAAAAATTGGATAGTCACTGCCTGTTCTTCAGCCTGTATGTAAATTATGGATGTCATGTGGAAGTAGTTCAGTTGCCTAACATGCCTCCTGTACACTGTCCAGGTCTCACTAGAATACAATAGGGTAGTTAGCACTGCTGCCTGGTAAACTTTAAGCTTGGTAGCAAGACTTATTCCACAGCAGTCCCACACGTTAGTCCGCAATCTGCCAAATGCCTTCGTAGAATTCTGAGGATCCGGTGGCAGGATAAGATACCAGACACAGATGTCCTCTCCAGAGCAGGTCTATCATCAGTTTACACTCTGTTGATGAAAGCTCAGATGCGCTGGGCGGGCCATGTTGTAAGGATGCCAGATCATCGCATCCCTAAACAGTTCTTCTATGGTGAGCTGTCTCAAGGAAAGTGATCACACGGGGGACAAAAGAAGCAATACAAAGACAAGTTAAAAGCTTCTCTTAAGTCCCTGGATATTAACACCATCTCTTGGGAACTTCTGGCGCATGATCGACCGACATGGCGCACCTTGGTGTACCAGGGTTGCCAGACATATGAACACAGAAGGACAATCTTGGCACAAGAAAAGTGAGCACTCTGCAAAGCCAGAGCTGCAAATGCTGAATCAACAGTGTCTACATTTCTGTGTTCAGTATGTGGCAGAACATTCTGTGCTAACATCGGTCTTATTAGCCACCTACGGACACATCGTTGATGGCCCACAACCCACAAGATGTCAAGGTCTTCATCGAAAATTGATGGACGAACAACAAATTATGGATGGTAGGAATTCTCCAGTAAAAAATGTTTAAAGAAAAGAAAGAGAATTCTTGCAGATCAGCTCCCCAGGAAGTGTGGATTTAGTCCACTGTGACTTGACAACGTGCAAGTGAATATAAATATTTCTATTCTATTAAAATTCTACTTTGGTATAGCCCTTGTCATTGTTGCTCATTCTTTCAATCTACAATGCTGTTGAATTTTAGTGTGGAGAAGACCCCTGAGAAAATCACGCTTAGCCAAGAAAATGAACACATACATCTAGAGTTCTCATGTGAGACACAAATGACCAGATTCAGATTATCACATTTTGGACACATTAGATAAAGACAAGCTCCCTTGAGAAGTCCAAAGTGCTGTGGAAGTTAGTGGAAAACAGGAGGATGACTACTAGTTGGATGGATAAGTTGAATTATCATGATAATAGTATATGGTTGGAAGACATGAAGGGCCAAGTTAGGAACAGATCATCTTGGAAAAGATCCATCTATGAGGTCACTAAGAATCAACAACAACTTCATGACACACAGAAGTCTTCAGAATCATCAAAGGACAAGGGATTATATTACAAGAGATGTAATTCTTTTCAAATTCTTAAAAACCTTTCCTTTGAGTACTATAGAGTACATGAATCAAAGAATTATATTTAGTAAAAACCGTTCACATCATTCTTCATACACAGAGAGAGTCTATGGATTTAGTGGCAAACAACAACAACAACAACAACTTTAGAATTCAAACATAGGCATCTGCCAGCCAGGACTTAACAATTGTCAATAAGAAAGACAAAAAAGTCTGGATAGTGGATGTGGCAGTGCCTGGAGACAGCAGAATAGATGAGAAAGAACTGGAGAAGATAACAAAATACAAAAATCTACAAATAGAAATAGAATGACTGTGGCAAAGGCAAGCAAGAGTAGTACCAATAGTAATAGGTGCCTTGGATGCAATCCCAAAACAACTGCAGCACCACTTGAACACCACTGGCATTGACAAATTCACCATTAGTCAATTGCAAAAGGCGGCCTTACTAGGAACTGCTTCCATCCTGCGAAGATATCTGTAATACCATCAAACATCCACATCTGCCTATCCCAGGTCCTGGGTAAGGACTCGATGGGTAGACAAAAATGCCAAACCCAGTCTAAACATCTGGCTGACTGTGCACTGATCAATAATAATAATAGCCCAAATTATACATCACTGTCTTCTTTTGAATTTGGAAATTAAATAAAGAGAGTGCATAATCTGTAATGCAGGCTTATTTTGATTTAAAAAGATGACAACATCTTGAAAAAGACATGCATAATGCACTGATTACTACCCTCTTGGAGTTCAATTTGTGAGTAATCAAAACTCACAGCTATCTGATCATGTTTGGAGACATATATACATTAATCCTGTGGTTTAGTCCTCTGAGGAAAGTAAAGTATTAGGTTTCTTTTTTTTTTCTCCTGACATCACTATTTACTAGTTATACTGTTATAGAAAAAAGTAGGAAGGTACTATGTAATGAACAGACATTGATTCGGTCTTTGGAATACTAGCTCGATATTGTCTATTCTGACTGGAAGTGATTGTCCAAACTGCCTATGGAGATTCCCAGTCATCCAGGTCATGGTTGTCCCAAAGGTGCTGTTTCAGGAGGCAACTGGACTTTCTTGTTTTTCTTTGGAGACATTTCACTTCTCACCCAAGAAGCTTCTTCAGCTCTGACTGGATGGTGGGGAATGGAAGGATTCATACTCCTTGCAGACAGCTGGTCATTTGCATTCTTTTAGAGAGTCATTGAGCCCACCTGGAAGTTTATCTGTGTCCTCCAGGTCACCTGAGTGGTGCAAATAAGTGTGGAGCCTTCTTGGAACTGCTGAAAGGACTGTATTGTAGACATCATCTATCTCCAGTCTAATAAGGCTACTTGGGTTGTCATTGATTTGTGTAATTAAAAAAACAAAAAACAGTGGTTTCAAAAATGATACTCAATAAGTTTCCCCAAAAAACTATTTATAATACTGGTTCAGTTGGAACATATCATCGCTGTCTGACTGCAGCATTACAAGGACATTTAGACATTCATTGTCCACTCCAAATAAAGTAAAAGAATAGATAAAAAGCTGAAACAGTGGTGTAAATCATGTTCTACTGCATATCTAAAGAAGCTCCATGCAGTGATAAATTTTCTGGGGGAAGGAATAAAATAGGATCTAGAGGTTAAGAGCTTTATAAACCTCTGCGAATCAACAGAAAATAGTGTTGAATGCAAGTAAGATTATCCAGCAGGTTTAAAATAGAGCATTTTAAAACAAAACAAAAAGCTAACTAGAAAACATTTCCTCTGTGAATAAGCAATTTTTAGAAACTCAAAAGAGCATTCCAAGACTCTAGTCATCCTTTGCTCAAACACTGGATGCCTTTTCATCTTAGCAACGGTAACAAAATCAAATGAACTCTATGGCAATTATACTGAAAGCAAACAATAGGGAATTTAACGTATTTGTCTACCAATCTACTAAGTCACCCAGTCTGTGTACCACAACCTCCCACAACTCATACATAAAGGTATTAAAAAAATAAAGCAGCCTCAATTGAGTAATTAAAACAAAACTGACAATATTCCACAGGCTGGGAAAGGTGGTTTTAGTTTATCTTGCTGACATATTCGCTGATACAAGTCTATTCACTGACTTCATTAATAGTAAGGGCAAAGATACACATAAATAGAGATGTTTATGAGGGAAAAAATCTGTTAAGAAAAATGAAGGTCTGTAGTTTTTCATGAATTTATGAGAGTGTAAACTATTAACTTAAAGCTTCCTCCTCCTCCTCCTCCTCCTCCTCCTCCTCCTCCTCCTCCTCCTCCTCCTCCTCCTCTTCTTCTTCTTCTTCTTCTTCTTCTTCTTCTTCTTCTTCGTCTTCTTCTTCTTCCTCTTCCTTCTTCTTCTCCTCCTCCTTCTTCTTCCTCTCCTCCTCCTCGTCCCTTCTTCTCTCTTCTTCTTTCCCTCCTCCTCCTCCACCTCCTCCTCCTTCTTCTTCCCTCCTCCTCCTCCTCCTCCTCCCTCCTCCTCCTCCTCCTCCTCCTCTCCTCCTCCTCCCCTCCTCCTCCTCCTCCTCCTCCTCCTCCTCCTCCTCCTCCTCCTCCTCCTCTTCTTCTTCTTCTTCTTCTTCTTCTTCTTCTTCTTCTTCTTCTTCTTCTTCTTCTTCTTCTTCTTCTTCTTCTTCTTTCTCCTGCTCCTCGTACTACAATGCCAGATTGTTCCCTAATTTGTTCGTATATCACAGACAATACGTTTAAAGAAAACAGGATAAAGCCCACGATATAAAATGGGATAGAAAATATATGTTGAAATTCCTTCTATGACCATGATACTTTTATTGATACCAGTTTATGTATAGTATGGATAAAGCCATTCTAGTAAAACTCTGAATTGGAGTATATTTAAAAGAAGCCAAAGGGGAAATAAACATTATTACGGAATTCATGGAGTTATTTAAGAAAGAAAAATCCTATTTGTGGAAGCAGAAAAGTTATTGCAGATATACAGTAAGTTTCATTTACCGCTTTGTTTCCATGAAGTCATCTATTGCAAACATATTACCAAGCTGAATTGAGCTAAGACATCTCAGTTCTAAGGAGACGATATTCATGGATATGGTTTCCTTTCAAAACTGCAATTCTGCAGAACCAGAAACACCTCAAAAGAGCCAGAAGACTGGTTAGGTTTCCTACTTGAATATCCCCTTCCTGGTTTTTTTTTTTTTTTTTTTAGTCAGCATCCAAACTTCTTTTTTGATGGAGCAAAATCTGTCATTTTGCAAAACACAGTAAATATTGCCTGGAAATGGAAGTCAGGATGAACATGTACAAATAAGACACAGGGCCTTGCTTTTTTGTTAACCTCTCCCCCAAACTGGTTTAATTTAATTTAATAATAATAATAATAATAATAATAATAATAATAATAATAATAATAATAATAATTAGTATATCAGGAAGGTTTACTAACTACTGGAGAGACCAAACTGGCCTACAAGAAAGACCAAATGAAGAACAGAATAGAGGCATGGGAAGACAAAGCACTACATGGCCAATACCTGAAAAAAATAGCTGGGAAAGCAGATAATAATAAAACCTGGCAATGGCTAAGAGCAGGAAAATTGAAGAAAGAGACCGAGGGACTAATTCTGGCTGCACAAGACCAAGCCTTAAGGACAAATGCATACAAAGTCAAAATTGAGAAGACAGCAACAGACCGTAAGTGCCGCCTATGCAAAGAAGCTGAAGAAACAGTGGACCACTTGGTAAGCTGTTGCAAGAAGATTGCACAAACTGATTACAAGCAGCGGCATGACAAAGTAGAAACAATTGTGCATTGGAAGATCTGCAAAAAATATCATTTGCCTGTAAGCAAAAACTGGTGGGATCATAAAATAGAGAAAGTCATAGAAAATGATAAATTAAACTGCTCTGGGACTTCAGAATTCAAACAGACAAGCACCTGCAACATAACACCCCAGACTTAACAATTGTCGATAAGAAAGACAAAAAAGTCTGGATAGTGGATGTGGCAGTGCCTGGAGATAGCAGAATAGAAGAGACAGAACTGGAGAAGATAACAAAATACAAAGACCTACAAATAGAACTAGAAAGACTGTGGCAAAAGCAAGCAAGGGTAGTACCAATAGTCATAGGCTCCTTGGGTGCAATCCCAAAACAACTGGAGCACAACTTGAACACCATTGGCATTGACAAATTCGCTATTAGTCAATTGCAAAAGGCGGCCTTATTAGGAACTGCTTCCATTCTGTGACGATACCTGTAATACCATCAAACGTCCACATCTGCCTATCCCAGGTCCTGGGTAAGGACTCGATAGGTAGACAAAATGCCAAATCCAGTCTGAACATCTGGCTGACTGTGCGATGATCGATAATAATAATAATAATAATAATAATAATAATAATAATAATAATAATAAGCCTTATTAGGAACTGCTTCCATCCTGCACCAATATCTGTAATACCATCAAACATCCACATCTGCCTATCCCAGGTCCTGGGTAAGGACTCAATAGGTAGACAAAATGTCAAATCCAGTCTGAACATCTGGCTGACTGTGCGATGATCCATAATAATAATAATGTTGGAAGGGACCTTGAAGGTCATCGAGTCCAACTCCCTGCTCAGGCAGGAAATACTACACAATTTTGAACAGATGGCTGTCCAGTCTCTTCTTAAAAACTTCCAGTGTTGGAGCAGTCACTGTTCCTGGAGGCAGGTTGTTTCATTAGTTAATTGTTCTAACTGTCAGGAAGTTTCTCCTTAGTTCTAGATTGCTTCTCTCCTTGACTAGTTTCCATCTGTTGCTTCTTGTCCTGCCCTCATGCGCTTTGGAGAATAGCCTGACTACCTCTTCTTTGTGGCAGCTCCTGAGATATTGGAAGACTGCTATCATGTCCCCCCTCATCCTTATCTTCGTTAAAATAGACATACCCAATTCCAGCAACCATTCCTTATATGTTTCAGCCTCCAGTCCCCTAATCATCTTTGTTGCTCTTCTCTGTACTCTATCTAGAGTTTCGACATCTTTTTTACATCGTGGTGACCAAAACTGGATGCAGTATTCCAAGTGTGGCCTTCCCAAGGCATTGTAAAGTGGTATTAATACTTCACATGATCTTGATTTTATCCCTCGGTTAGAATTTGGATCGCCCTTTGTTGCCAGTTAAAATAAATTTGGTTAAAAAAACAAATCTCTTCCCCCACATTTTCATCTTACTGTACTGGTTTGTGGTAGACCTATGGAGCTTTAAAATCTGTAAGATTGGAATGCTCTGACTAATGTCATTGAATTTCTCTGCCTGGCTCTTAAACAGCTTATTGATTTAAACTGACCACTGATTCCTGACTCGGCCATCCCAGCCAGCTAATTTATTTCTTTCCTTTCTCTGCTATTTCCAATTGATTGGGAGAGATAAGAAGCTTAAAGAATATTTCAGATAAGACTGTAATTCAGGGATGATCCATGCAGGGACAGCGGAGCCGAGCTGCATGCATACAGAACACTTTTTTTGAATGGGGATAGCTGTTGTGTGTAGAATATATATTGCACAATGTACATTGGAAACGCGTGCATGCTGTAGGTATTTATAAATGGACTATAACTCAGATGGATTGGAAAATTCAGAAAGGATTAGGGGGGAAAAGCACACAAAACAATAGATTGCTGCACTGGGAAGGAAATTAGATTAGAACTCTGAGATTCATACTTTATGTTATTTTTTCTGTTATTTTTTTCAGTGAAGTCTGTTTTTTAATAAGACATAAAAAGGACATCATCCAAAGAAATAATAGTTGTTATTATTCAAATGGTAAAGGCAGTTGTTCATTAAAATCTGTCTAGGTAGATTAATATTTCCAGACTTCCTAGAAACAGATGGATTAATCCAATGGTGGGATTCAGCCAGTTCGTACCAGTTCGTCAGAACCGGTAGCTAATTTTTTGTTGCCCAGGCCCAGAAAGGATTTCTGGAAGTGGTATCCATACAGAGAACTGATTGTTTACATATTTGAATCCCACCACTGAATCAATCATCTAGGTCTATCTACCTACCTACCTACCTACCTACCTACCTACCTACCTACCTATCAACTATCTATCTATCTACTCTTCGCCAAGACACTTCCAATTTTATGTGGGAGAAAACCCAAATAACCAAAGACCTACATACAAACACCCATGAAAACCTCAGAAAACTATCTATCTATCTATCTATCTATCTATCTATCTATCTATCTATCTATCTATCTAGCTATCTAGGTCTATCTATCATCTATCTATATCTATCAATCCAGTGGTTGGATTCAGCCAGTTCACACCACTTCGGCAGAACCGGTAGCTAATTTTTTTGTTGTCCTGGCTCAGAATGGACTTCCGGAAGCGGCATCCACACAGAGAACCAGTTGTTCACATATTTGAATCCCACCACTGGATTGTGGATAAAGTTAACATTCAAGGAAGTCCATTCCACAGCCTGGGAACAATGAAGACCTTCCATCTTCAGAGAAGGGCCTGTGGAAGGCGGTCACCTTTATGAATAAATGAAAGATAATATCCAGGTATGTTACAACAAGAAAGATTATTACCTTTATTACATTTCCGCCATATCTTCATTTCCTCAAAACAAGACATTCCAATAAACAATTGGTCAATATATATATATATATATATCATGCTGTTCAAAAAAAAACCAGTCCAGGCAAAGATGTCTCAAGGTTGACTCATAGCAACTAGACAATTTTTTGTTAGCTACAGCTCACATTTCATGGCTCATCCAAGCAGCTTCATCAGTCAGAGCAAGTCAGTTAGGCATAGAGTTGTTGGAATGTACCAAGTCTTGCCACACCAACCTCAGGAGTTTCCTCCCCAAAATTGCAATATGTCAATGAAGACTCCCAGGCAAAGGTGCCTGAAGGTTGAATCATGGCCTGGATGACTGACAGACTTCATGGATATGCAGTCCAGGTAAAGGTTGCATTACATTGTGCAACCCATAATAAATGAGTAAAATCATTCCCTGGAAGCAAAGATAGTCTTCACTGCAAAGAAGGATCTTTGCAAATTTTCTAAAGCTTCCAATAATATAATCAAAGCAGGGGGATGTCATTAAAAAGTAAATCAAGAAGCCTCACTATGTCATCTTTAATAGAGATCTTTTCAAGCAAAGATACCTGGAACTTCTACATTTGAAAGCAATATTATAGCATAACCCACCAATTTGATTTCACCCTGAAGCATACAATGGAATTCACCTCCACTGCTTTTTAAAATCCCACCAAATACAACAAGACACCACTCAGGGACAAAATTATTGATCAAGAAGGGAAGAAATCTTCCATCTAGATTTATCATTCTAATAGAAAGTCAACCAGATATTGATTGCAAAAAAGCGCTTGGGACTTACAAGTGTTGAATAAGGAAGGGTGGGATTCCCCCCGTCCCTCAGTTGCATTTGCCTGCTGGTACTCAGCTAATTTTTGCCAACTACTACAATTGCTAGACCTGTGGGTTCAAGTTTCTTCTTAATTGCAATAGTTAAATAGGATGCAATAAGTTAAATCCTGAGCAAAACTCTTGATATGCTAGAGGTTGCACTACTTCCTTCATTTCGTGGAGCGTGGAACATTTGTCTAAGGGGTTGATTTTTCTCAGAGTCGATTTTGGTTGTCCCAGGAACAGTTTTACTCAGTGCTTTTTTTTGTAAATAAAAAAAAAAATGCCGGAACTCACACATATCATACAACCCTCCTTGCCTACCCTACAAGGTTCCATCCAAAAAAGGTGCCGGAACTACGTTCTGGGCGTTCTATGAGAAAAAAAAGCCCTGGTTTTATTAGTTGGAGAGATGAACCCAGCCATAGGAATAGCAATAACACTTAGACTTATATATTGCTTTGTAGTGCTTTACAGCCATCTCTTTGGAGTTTATAGTGTCAGCAAATTGCCCCCAACAACCTGGGTCCCCTCTATCCTCAGAAGGATAGAAGGCTGAGTCAACTTAGAGCCACTCGGGATCAAATTCCAGACTGTGGGCAGAGTTAGCCTGAAATGCTGCATTTTAACCACTGTGCCACCACAGTCACCAGGTAAGCATAGAATGTTTTACATCCACTTCATATTGTACAGCAGGGTTTTTCAACCAGTGATACGGGTACCACCTGTGGTACATTGGCACCTGGCAGGTGGTAGGCGACCATCCTAGAAAAGTGGTAACGGGGGAGGGGAATGAGCTGAACCGCTGGCAGTACCCCACAAGCCTGAGTGAGAGATGGCTGGAACTGCAGGCCTGTCAGGGCTCAGCAGAAGCGCCAGGATCAGTGCTTCTTCAGGACTGTCAGGGCTCAGTAGAAGCGCCAGGATCAGCGCCAGGATCCAGCTGGAGCTCGGTGCTGATCCTGGTGCTTCTGCTGAGCCCTGAAGAAGCACCAATCAGTTTGAAAGCAGCGCTGATCCTTGCATTTCTGCTGAGCCAAGAAGCGCCGATCAGCTGGAACGTTGCAGCATCTCCAGGGTCTTGTGATTTACATTCAGATGCTTGGCAACTTTCATATTTATGATGGTCCCAGTGTCCCAGGGTCATGTGAAGTGACCAAAACCTGCTGCAACCACCCATTTGATGGGGGGAATAAAAACCAAACACCCCCCCTACCTCACCCCCATTGCCAATCCTCAACAGAAATGCTCACAACAATGAAAACCTCGGACAGGAGGAAGAGTGCCGCTGGGCGGGCAGGAAGGTGTCTTGTTCGGCTGTGGCTTGGGGGGCACTTTTTCAGTGCCATTATAACTTCGAACAGTCGCTAAGCGAACTGTTGTAAGTCGAGGACTACCTGTACTTTATCACATTTTTTTTTTTTGGGTCATCAAGTTTTTGACACCTTGCTAGGCGACTGATGGTACTCGGATATTGCCATATCCTAAAAGTGGTATATAAGTGGGTGAAAAGGTTGAAAAGCCCTGTTGTAGAGCATGGGACATTTATGAAAGGATTACTATATTTCTCAGAGTTGATTTTGGTTTCTTTTGGTAGTTATCCTAGTTGGAGATATGAGCTGTACCCAGTCAGAGATGGTTTACATCTGTTCGTCTGGTTCTCCCACAAAGAAGGGAGAATTTGAAATGTTGATAAATTCCAGACAAAGGCAATGTTTCCAATAAATGTAATCACTAAGCATCGAATTCTTGGTTCGAAAGAACATTCACACTCCGATAACCAAGTTGCAGGGGAAATCACGGGTCACAACTTTATAAATGACAGGTGTCTAACATGACTTAAATGAGATGTTTTGAGGGCAAATATAGGATAATGGCAGTGAGAAAGTAACAGCTGGAATCTGTATTCTGTATTTTTGCAGATAAAGAATGATTTTGTTGGGTTAAATGAGGATTTGGCAATTCCAAAATGTCCAGATTCTATCCCATTCTAACAGAGGTGATTAGAACTTTTTTTTTTTCATCAGATAGAGAGGAGACAGTTATATGTGTTGGAAATATTATGCATTATCCACTACAGAGGTCTACAAAGAAGTGATGTTTCCCCCTTTTATTCTTTCATTTATTCACATGAAGTACATACCATACACTTCCATTGATTCTAACGGGTTAGAATTGTTTTCGTAAGCCGGTCCCCTGAGGCTTAGGAGTCAGAGAGGTTAATCTGATTTTGTGATTTCAGGCAGACTCAGAAATTTCTCCCAGCTTTAATCTCTCAGCTTTATTCCCCAGTGGTTTCCTGAGGGGCCACACAGAGCAATGGAGTGGAGACAGGAACAGGTGATCTTCTTTCCAAGCCTGAGCATAAACCTGAAGTAAATGATCTTTGGTCATTGCTTCTATGGCTGCCCTGGATAATAAAAGAATGTGATTGGGTCATAAAGACTTAAATATGAAATAAAATGGTTTTGTAGCAAACATTTTATTATTTCCAAGTGACTGAAGCAGAGCAGAACAAGACGTAATAAAGAACTACTGTAAGCTTGAGGCAGAATAAAGTACTAAGCTTGTGGGCAGGTGGGCTTGAAGTTTGCTTCCTTCCTTCCTCATGCACTTCTTTTTATCTTCCTTCCTTCCTTCCTTCCTTCCTTCCTTCCTTCCTTCCTTCCTTCCTTCCTTCCTTTCCTTCCTTCCTTCCTCCTTCTCTCCCCTCCATCTGCTCCTTATATCCTTCATTCCTCCCTTCCTGTCTGCTTCTTCCTTTCTTTTTCTTTCTTTCTTTCTTTCTTTCTTTCTTTCTTTCTTTCTTTCTTTCTTTCTTTCCTTCCTTCCTTTCTCTCTCTCTCTCTTTCTTTCTGTCTTTCTTTCTTTCTTTCTTCCCTCCCTCCCTCCATTTGCTCCTTCCTTCCTCCCTCCCTCCCTCCCTCCATCTGCTCCTTACTATCCTCCTTCCCTTCTCCCTCCCTCCATTTGCTCCTTATTATTCTCCCTCCCTCCCTCCTTTCCTTCTCTTTCTTTCTTTCTTTCTTTCTTTCTTTCTTTCTTTCTTTCTTTCTTTTCTTTTCTTTTCTTTCTTTCTTCTCAACAAGATAAACACTGTAGTGCAATTTAATGTCTCTCCTAAACTCCAGTGTTGCAGCACCCACAACTTCTGAAGGCAAGCTATTCCACTGAATAATTGTTCTAACCATCAAGAAATTTCTCCTCAGTTCTAGGTTGCTTCTCTCCATCCATTGATTCTTGTCCTGCCTCAGATGCTTTAGAGAATAGCTTGACCCCCTCTTCTTTGTAGCAGCCCTTTAGCTATTGGAACATTGCTATCATGTCACCTCTAGTCCTTCTTTTCATTAAACTGGACATACCTAATTCCTGCAACTGTTCTTCATACTGTATGTTTTAGTGCCCAGGCCCCTAATCATCTTTGTTTCTCTTCTCTTCACTTGTTCTAGAGTCTCAACATCTTTTTTTTTTTTTATCACAGTGATCAAAACTGGATGCAATATTCCAAGTCTGGTCTTAACTTGGCCCTGCTATATTCATAATGAAACAGCAAGCCTCTTGCCAAGATGTTCCAGAACAATTCGCCAACATGTTGGAAATGTAAAAAAGTACATGGAACATATTATGGTGGACATGCCCAATTGCGAAAAAATACTGGACTAAAATAAGAAGATGGATGGAAGAAATAATAGATCAACCCATAGACTGGAAACCAAAGATGTTTCTGCTGGGTATTTTAAACAGAAAATATAGTAAAGAAATATGGTTCTTAATTCTACATATAACAATGGCAGCAAGAATAGAATACGCACAGTTCTGAGAAAATGAGAATATACCATTAGAGGAAGAAGTGATAAGAAAAATCCTGGACTATGCTGAGATGGACAAATTAAGAAAAGAGATCAAAGAAAAGGAAGATACAGAGTACTATCTAATATGGAATAAGTGGTATGATTGGTTGGAGACTAGAAATAATAAAGGAGAATAAATGTGGAAAGGTCAAAAGTGGAAAATGTGTGTATAATAATGTATAGTAATAATAATAGGTATTATTTTTAATATGAGGTATAGTATGAAGGAAGAAAAATGTAAACAAGAAACAACAGAACAACAAGGACAAATATATCTAAAGAAGAATAAGGGGGGAAATGTAAATAATAGAAGATTACCGTTACGAAATTGCTGTTAAAAAATAAAGGAGCAGTATACACTGTGTGTGTATGTGTGTTATGTTTTGTTGTTTTTAAAAATAAAAAAATAAAAAGAAAAAAGAAAGAAACAGCAAGCCTCACCATCTCTTCCCAATCTTCTCTCTTGTGCTTCATAAATATGAACATTGGACATAGAAGAAAACAGAGCCCTTCTTATCTCTAATAAAGCTGCTTTTCCAGATGGCTGTGGCTTCTCCTATTTCCATTCACAGATGTTTACACTGGATATTGCTATCCCATTTTGGGACGGTAAATGACCGAGAAAGAGCTGAGCCCACAGTTTCCCTTTGCCTCCAATTCTCACATTATCCATTTTGGGGCTGGCATGGTAGCAAAGGATGAAGAAACTTAGTCTCTACCCCAGGATGAGTGGGGGCCTGATGATAAAGTTTAATAAGATTTGAAAGTGCAATGTTAACGTCTCCCTGGTGGCCTCTAAACCAGATTTTGAACACCACAGTTTATCACTGAAAATAATGCAAGCTAATTAGTGTCACCAGATATCACTGCAATATTAATTTCTGGAACATATACTTGCATAAAATAGGAAGCTGAGGATACATAGCAGGCTAAGAACAAAATAGAGAAACTAGATTAAAAGCCTACTTAAAAGCAACTGTAGACCAGGAAGGCAATTTTAATTCAATATCAGCATGGAAACTGTTGGGACAATAAGATAAATAATTGCAATTATAATGAAACATGAGAACATGTTTTGGTCTTCACCTTTATTTGATTATAGTATGCCCTGCTTCTCACGAGCAACAGATAAGGTGACAAAACTGTATCTAAACTATATTAACTTCAGACAGTTGGTGAATTCCCATGATGGGGTGTTTTGTTTTGTTTTGTTTCCATAGAAGAAATTCACCTCCTTGAGGAAGCAGAAATAGCTGAGAAGAGAAAGATAGATTCTACTCATCAGATAGCTTTTGATGTTCAGGAAACTTCTCCTCTGCTCAACATTAATCATAAAAAGTCCCAACTGTACTTTGGAGTAGAACCAGTGGTAGGATTCAGCTGGTTCGCACCAGTTCAGTAGAACTGGTAGCTAAATTTTATTGAGTTCGGAGAACTGGTTGAACCCATGCTGCTTCTGGAAGTCTGTTCTGGGCCTTGGAGACCTGGAGGAGGTCTCCCAGGTGTACAATGACTCACCAGAATTCATTGTTGTCACTTCCAGAAGTCCATTCTATGCCTTTGAGGGCCAGGCCTGCATCCATGCAGAGAATTGGATGTTCAGGTATTTGAATCACATCACTGAGTGGAACGCTCTGGATTTTGATTCATCACCACTTCTATTCAGGAGACTTGGTTCCCTCTGGTGGAACATCTCTGCCACAAAAGTACTACTGATGTGTAACAAGAATTATAGTGAACCAATATCCAGAGAAATAGATTCTGTTGAGGTATAGATTGCCTTGATTCCTGGTAACTGCTGACATTTTCTTGGCAACAGTATGGAAGTGATTTATATGCTACTGCTTCTTGCATAATGTTTGTTCAACTTCCTAATTCCTTCTAAACCCTGAGATTTCTTGACGGTGTCTCATTTGAGCAATATTCAGTGGTCATCTGACTCTGCTGAATTTTCTTTCCTTCAAGAACTGGCATTAATTGTTGTATTACTAATACTAAATATATATAACATGCATGAGGGTAAGCTGTGCCTATCTTAGGCCAGTTCAGCTGTTTTAACATAACTATACAGTGGCTGAGTTGCATAAGGGAAAATCTCATTGTCTGATCAAATATAAACATCCTAATTACTAAATAATAGAGGCTTGTGCTAAAAAAAAAGTCTGTGTATCTCACCAAACTAGACACCCTAATGCTTTATCTTACTTAGATATCATGCTTTAAGATCTCATTTAAGTTTCTATTCCATTCCATTCCATTCCATTCCATTCCATCCCATCCCATTCCTCTATTCTATTCTATTCTATTCTATTCTATTCTATTCTATTCTATTCTATTCTATTCTATTCTATTTGGGACTTTATGCCTTCTTGATGATGCCTCTTAGGACTGTAATTTTGGCCCGGCATAATCTATTTGCCCATTTATCCACCCACCCATCTTTGATTTTATTACCATTCATGATCTAAATCCTGAACAATTAGCTTTGTTATGTTATACTGTATTTGCTTCTGTCATATCCCACCCATAATGTATTAGAGGTATCATGAGTGGACCCAAATCACACAGTAAACTTCCATAAGAAAAAAAAACAACAACAACTTGGTTTTACTCCAGCAACACAGTTGCTGTCAAAGCTGTTTCCATCCACAAACCCACTCAAAATTGGATGATTAGGCCCGCAATCCCTCTGTTCCTGTCTACAAATTTTGTTTTTCTATATCACTGGTAGTTTATATAAAATAGGTCAGTCCTTCATAAAACAATACTATGTGAGGTGCTGACATAATTCTGAAAGATAACTTATCTCAGAAGAGAATCCTATCATCCTATATAGCTGATATTGATTACAAGACAGATTGCCACGGAGCATTGCTGTATAGTCTATTAGAGTCATATAAGATATCACTTATGGAAGCAAGTGGAGTGCTTCTCCTTACTGGATCACAGCAAGTTTGGCAGCTAGATCAATCAATCAATAATGATGGAAGAAGAGTTTAGTTCAGTTGTGCCCCCTCAATCGAATCACCAAAGTCCTTCTCTAATCCATAGCAGGTGAGAGAGACACTTACAGCAATTTCAAGGAAGATCTCACCAAGCAATAATGCTATTCAGGAAAAACCAATTTCATATCCTTTTAAGGAGCTTTAAAAGCAAGGTAAGTTTGGCAGGTGCAGAATGTCAAGATAGACAGTCCCAGCTTACTGGATATATTGCAGAGACCAGGAATTGATGATAGATAGATAGATAGATAGATAGATAGATAGATAGATAGATAGATAGATAGATAGATAGATAGATGTGATGTAAATGTGGACAAACATAATGAAGAAACAACCAACCTTGTAGATTCATTTGATATGCCTGCTGCAAATTGCTGTAAAGATGAAAACTGATGCTTATTTATTTATTTTCTTGTGACTTAATGATTAATAATGAACTGTTTCCATAGACATAAAAATGAAAGAAATTTTTTTCTATCGGATAGGCGAGACTGAGAAATTAAGGATTTTACATTTAACATAATGACAATTCTCTAAATATTTACAGTATTAAAAACACAATGTAGCACTTCCTTCCTTCCTTCCTTCCTTCCTTCCTTCCTTCCTTCCTTCCTTCCTTCCTTCTTTCCTTCCTTCTTTCCAACTATAAGGTACAAAAGTGGAAATTGTTGCCACTCAATTCAATTGTTACAGGGCATGGTTCTCTACTTGGTTTATAGTGCATAAAATGAAACAGATTTAATCAACAGAACCAGTCCATCTCAAAAGAATTTTGCTGGATCCCAAACCAAAACTAAATCTATCTGATTTCTTTGTTATCCTCCAGCTTCTTAATGTCAAATGGAAGAAGAAGGAGGAGGAGGAGGAGGAGGAGGAGGAGGAGGAGGAGGAGGAGGAGGAGGAGGAGGAGAAGAAGAAGAAGAAGAAGAAGAAGAAGAAGAAGAAGAAGAAGAAGAAGAAGAAGAAGAAGAAGAAGAAGAAGAAGAAGAAGAAGAAGAAGAAGGAGAAGAAGAACTGAGAGATACATATAAAATAGATATTTCCTAAATTGTACTTGGATTTGGATGGTTAAAGACTTTATTCACTGATAACGATGGTGATGGCATTAATTAATAAATTAATTGCCCACCCATCTTGCCAGAGGGTAACTCTAGGTGGCTTACAATATTAAAACACAAGTATAGAAAACCCTTGGGCAATACAAATAAAATACTATAAAAAAATACAAATACTCAACCCTAACTAAAAGATGGGGAGGGAGAGAGTAGGACAGTGATGGCGAACCTTTTAGAGACCAAGTTCCCAAACAGCAACTTATGCAATGTCGGGTGCTGGATTGAGTGTGGCCCATTGGCTGGGCATGGCCCATTGGCTGGGCGTGGCCCATTGGCTGGGTGTGGCTGCGGCGGTAACAGCAGACTGGGAGGGACTAAAAAGTTCAATCAATCAATTCCAACTTTGCAAGATTTTTTTTCCCGCGAGAAGTTGAAATTGACTGATTGATTGAACCTTTTTTTTTGTACACAGTGGTGGAGGCCTAAAAGGAAAAGGTTTTATAAAACTCAGCTGAAGGCCTAGAACTGGGCGCACATGCGCACATGCCCACAGAGAGGCTCTGAGTGCCACCTCTGGCACCTGTGCCATAGGTTCGCCACCACTGGAGTAGGATAAGCAGAGGAGAGGTAGGAGCTGTTATTAATCTATCAACCATCCCCAATGTCAACTCCACCCCCCCCACTGGAGCCCCAAACTAAATAGTAAAGCCAGGTCTTTAAGTTCTTGTGCAAGGCAATGATCATGTTTGTCCACAGAAGCTAATTTATTTCTGTTTTATTAAGAGCGGTTCCTGTTTTAGGATTTCTTTCAGACAGACCACAGGAATGACTCCTTGACATTCCTTAACAGAGCTGAAAATTCAATGTATCATCTCTAGCCATAAGAAATCAGGACATGATTTTGAACTTGGACAAAATGGGTATTCTAGGTAATCCATATTATTGCAGAGAACAAGATCTGAAACATTCCAGAACTGCGTTGAAAATGCCTAATACATCTGCAGAACTGATGCCTACACTTCCAATATTTCAGGATGTCCCACATCCATCAGGCTGACTGCTCTGTGGTACACACCCTTAAGAATTTCTTAGATCATTGTAATACTACTTCTACCTTTGTGTCAGGAGCACCAAAGCACTTCTGGATTGAAATGATTGTATGGTGACATCACCAATGCCTGGGGATTACCCAGTTGGGAGCTCCATTCATGTCCCCATTAAGTTGTCCACCAAAGTGGTACCCATCTACCTACTCACAGTCCCTGCTGGGCTTGCAGGAGCTGGAACATATGATGGTAGCTCACCCCATCCTGTGGCAGCAACCGGGTTGTGAATGGAAGGCTGCCAATTGTCCTAACCTTGTGAGTCACGGCACTCCTGATCATTGTAATGAAGATAACTTGATCAAGTAGCCAACCAGCAATTTGTAAAACATCAAATGCTGAAATTAAGAGTGAAGAAAAAGTGGTTATAAGAAGAAATGAAGGCAATGCAGGCTTGTTGTTCTTCAAAATACATGATCAAAAGCTTCAACGCAGGGAAGAGTATATTAAACATAAAACTAATGGCATCTCCTCTCATGATGATAACTGGGATGAAACACATTGCTCACATCACAGTTCTAAGGATCTTCCTGAATTCCTATTGAGAAGGAAATCAGACATTGTTTCTTGTTTCATGCATGCAATTAAGGGGGGGGGAGGGATAGTTTACATGGGAAATCTATTTGTCACCTGTAAAAATTGTGATTCAGGATTCCACACAGTGGTTTGTAATTGATCTAATTTGCAGGATCTATAAACACTTCTCAAGTCTATGTTAATTAATGGTGGAATGGGCTGAGTGAGCCCTTAGAGAAGAAAACTGTGATGTCTCTTCCCCTTTTTATCTTGGAGAAAAGCAACCAGCAGGCATCTTTCCTTGATGTTCACCTGCTTTCAGGGGGGATGTCAGATATAAAGAGTTTTGGAGCATGGAAGCGTAATCAACAAGGAACCCCCTCTGAGCATGTGCTACAAGGGTGAAGCCTTTTAGCTCTTGAAATAAAATACTTCACAACTTGAACCATCTGTCTAATGGCGGAAAATGGAGGGCTGCTGTTACTTCTTCCAAAGCAATTAGGCTTTATCAAGATGTAACTTGTCCAGCCCAGATGTCATAAAAACTTTGTATTTTCTTCCAAAATATTTCAATAAAATGGAACATCTCTTTCTTTGTGTGAATGAGTCTCTGTTGCTGAATTCAGTCAACTGAGACAAAAGAAGATAAATTCTGGGTAATATTATAAGGATAACACCAGTGGAACGAAGGCTCCTCGTTGCCCGTTAGACCAGTGGTTCTCAACCTGTGGGTTGGGACCCCATTTGGGGTCGAACGACCATTTCACGGGGGTCGCCAAACAACGCAGTCCGCCATTTTTGTTTACCTTTTCCTTAGCTGTGCTACTCCCTTTTATTCTATTGGCTTTTGAAAGCCAATAGAATAGACTCTCTTGAATAGAGTCTAATTCTATTGGCTTTTCAAAGCCAATAGGAATTGTCCAGGCTGTCTCTGCCCTGCTGAGCCCGCCAAAAGTCCCATTCTGCAAACGGTGCTGCACCAGTTGAGTAGTCCTCGACTTACGACCGGTTGAGTAGTCCTCGACTTACAACTGGTTGGGGGTCACGGCATTAAAAAGGTTGACTAATTAGACTAATCTGAATTCTTCCATCCCAATTTTAGAAACCTGCAGGACTTTGTTTTATTCCGGAGAAATGGTTTCTTGTCACTGAGTGAGACTCACAATGTAGATAAAGATAAAATAAAATTGTGGAGTTCTTGCTGTTCTCTGAGCTTGGTTGTTTTCTTGCAGATGTTTCACGGCTCAACTAGGTAACATCATCACTACCAGAAGGGAGTGGGATTTACTCTTTGTTTATACACAAGTGGCTTGCCCTGATGATGTTGCTGGGAGTGTTTTTTAGTGGTTCCTGGCTTAGGTTGGTAGATCCTTGATTAGGGATTTGTTTTCTGGTTGATCTTGATCTCTCCTTAGCTCACTGTTGATGGCTGATGGGGAGGTGCTTAATCTTTTAGCTTTTTGATTTTCTCTTTTCAATCATAATGTTGATGTTGTTTCTGTCTATGTATCTGTTGATTGGAGATTTGTCTGAGTACCAGGCTTCTTGGAATTCTCTAATGTTTTTTGGGCTTAGCTTGATCTAGGATGCTCACTGTCTTTCAGTTGAAACCATGGGGCTGCCTGTCAATGTGTCAAGGACCTCACAGTTCAATCCTGAGCCACAAATACTCTCTTCTATTGGTGCATTTTTAATTACAGGAACTATATATCATTTTGGGAATGGAAGTCACGTAGTAGGTAGGCTTTCAAGATTTCCAGATCAGGTTTGACGCTTCCTGCTAATCATGGGACCCCCATTCTTTCGGTCCTCTCTATGCAAAGAGACAGTTCCATCCAACGTGTGATTTTTTTTTTTCCCCAACAAGCAGAAGTTCCCAGTTCAGTGCTCAGATTCCAGAAGAAAACCTCTCTATATTAATAGCCAAGCTTTTACTGGAATAGAGAAACAGGGAGCGGATAAAGATACACAAAGGGATCATAGCAATATATCAACCCTTTTTGATGAAAGACAATATGCTATTTTACAGCAGTGTTCAGCTTCCCATTTCAAGAAGAGTTCTTGTATATCCTTGCTGAAGCTCACTGGAGGAACCTAAGTCTGTAGGAAATATATTTGAGTTCTCCCTGATGCAAAACACCCCATTTTTGCAACATGTTTAGTTGTCGTTTAAAGGGGAAAAAAAAGAAAGTCCTGGTTGAACAGTGGGACACCTTGATCTTCTGCTGAGTAAAGTTCATATTATATAATATAAAAAGTTGGAGGCAGAGGGATAGAAAGAATTATAATGCATGAGTAAATTGTTAGTTTCAGAGCATGTATGCATCAGATAAAATTTAGTTATTCTCCTCTAAGTGTAATCAACTCAACCAAGGAATGCACACATTGGCAAGACTGGGCTGTGATGGTTCTGTAAACCACAGCTGTCAGCAAATATATAAATACACACAGAAGAGGAGAGAGAGAAAGGATGAACAAAACCATTAATGGTTATGTTCCTGTGGTTGCACAGATTTGCAGTTCTAACTTGTGAGTTCTTCAGTTAAGGGTGGCAAGGAAGTATCTCACACACACGCGCACACACACACACACACACACACACACACAATTTTAATACAAACTCAGGTGATTATTTGGTTTTGAAGCTAGGCTTCTCCATCAATGTCTGAAACCTTATTACACGTCTTTGGCTTGTAAGTATGCTACCCTTGAGTGATAGTTCAAGGAAGGGAGGAAAGATGGATATTGAAATGGTTAGTAAGCATATCAACATTTGTTGATACTGAAACATGCTTTCTCCTGCTGTTTGATAGACTCATCCCATCCCATTTTTCTTCGAAGAATATAAACAACTAAAAAAAAAAAATCCACAGGGACAATGCCTTTATTAAAAACAATGGCTTCATTTTTCTCCATCTAAGTAGATATAAATGACTACTTTGTGAGTTTCTCTTCCATTTCCCATCTACCAATAGATCACCTGTCAGACCAATGGTGGAAACTATTTTAACAGCTTCTATTTATGGTCTATTTTCAGTCAGGGTCCAGGCATGGAAGTGAGACTGAAGAAGCTTTGGTTCCTCTTTGGTATGGCCTTTCTTCGGACCTGGATGATGCACCTCTCCTAGTCCTTTTAGTGGTCTCTGTGGTTTTTGTACCATCAACCATGATATCATGGGGTTTTCTTGGGAAATGGAATGGAATACTTTCTTGCCTAGATGTGTATTGAATTCCAACTGTGCCCAGCATGGTAGAAGACATGGATATATAAGTCCAGTCAGTTCTATTACTGTTCTTACTTCAGGGATGCAGGGAGAGCAGGAGGTAGCTTGGGACCGGAACTGTGCAACTGGTGGTGCTTTTCAGAGTGGCTTCTTGCCACTTTCCAATTTTGCAGTCTCCTCTCACCAGAGACACCAACTTGGCATGAACAGGCGGACTCCATTACAGAGAAGATGAACAGACATGATGAACTGGGTATGACTAGTCTAGTGAAAAGGAAGGATCGGGGGAGACATAATAGCAGTGTTCCAATATCTGAAGGATGAGCACAAAGAACAGGGGGGTCAAACTATTCTCCAAAGTACTGGAAGGCAAGGCAAGAAACAACATATGGAAACTAACCAAGGAGAGAAGCAACCTGGAACTAAGGAGAAATTTCCTGGCAATGAAAACAATCAACTAATGGAACAGCTTGCCTTCAGTACTTATGGGTGCTCCATCACTGCAGGCTTTTAAAAAGAGACATGTCTGAAATGGTATAGAGCAGGGGTCTTCAAACTTGGCCCTTTTATGACTTGTGAACTTCAACTCCCAGAATTCCTCAGCCAGGCACGCTGGCTGAGGAATTCTGGGAATGGAAGTCCACAAGTTATAAAAGGGCTAAATTTGAAGACCCCTCGTATAGGGTCTCTTGTTTGAACAGGAGGCTTGACTAGAAGACCTCCAAGGTCCCTTCCAACTATGATATTCTATGTTCTAGAGCAGTGGTTCTCAACCTGTGGGTCGGGACCCCATTTGGGATCGAACGACCATTTCACGGGGGTCTCCAAACAACGCAGTCCGCCATTTCCCCCCCCCCCTTTTCCTTAGCTGTGCTACTCCCTTTTATTCTATTGGCTTTTGAAAGCCAATAGAATAGAATCTCTTGAATAGAGTCTAATTCTATTGGCTTTCAAAAGCCAATAGGAATTGTCCAGGCTGTCTCTGCCCTGCTGAGCCCGCCAAAAGTCCCATTCTGCAAACGGTGCTGCACCAGTTGAGTAGTCCTCGACTTACGATCGGTTGAGTAGTCCTCGACTTACGACCAGTTGGGGGTCACAGCATTAAAAAGGTTGAGAACCACTGTTCTAGAGTGTCCAGTACCACAACTCCATCTCCCACCCACAGCGCAGCAATTCCTTGCTAACAATTTTTGTAGCAAGAGAACAACATTTTTCTTTTATCTGTGTTTTCTTTTCTAACTAGGAGAGTTATTAAAAAAAAAAAAAAAAAAAGAGCCTGGATTGTACAAATTGCATCAGCAGTAAAACCCTTTAAGGTCAAAATGAAAGTGATGATAAAGTGCAAAGTACACCTTTTAATCAAATGACTTTTTCAGAAAATTGACCTAAATGATATTTTAGCCTGAAATGCAAAAGAGTATTATTAAGAATATATGTATTTCTGGATGTCTAACTACTGCACATGTATTTTTGCATTTTCCTACCTCGTATTCAAAGATGTTTAGTGAGATACATCCTGAGACTGTGAATTAGTGTAGTGCACATATACCTTTGAGCTACTTCACACACGTACTTTACTTATTTATTTCTTTTTAAATAAGCCTAATACAGCCCGATTGAACTATAAACCTAAGTATGAAAGGTGAGAAAAGAGGATGGAACAAGGCAGGAGACGTGAGCTGTCCTATAATTTATTTAAAAATTAATGGCTGGATGCCACTGTCAAGCGGCTACACTTTCTAATTTGGGGGAACGGCTAAGAGCTGTTGCCCACTGAAATGCAATTCTAGCACAAGCAACTGAGAGAGAAGTTTAATCTCCTGTTCTTTCCAGGAAGAACCGCACAGCCAAGGGAACTCTTTAAAAGCAGTGACACAAGATGGTTAACAGGGCCACCGCCACCCGTTTTTGTCTATTAGGAAAGGGAATTGGAACGGCCAAAGTAGAGTCAGAGTGCAGAAGGAGAATAGCATAGGCTGGTGCTTTGCTTCTCAAGCAGCGAGAACATTTTCCAAGCATGGTGACTTGAGCCCTGTAAAGAACATTCAACAGCCAGCTGACAAATGACTGCTTGAGAAAAGAATATAGGATAACATTCGGGACTAACCCATGGGATGGAAATGTGATTTGTTTTCCCCTGGTGATATTCTTCTATTTTTCATTAGGAGCTCGCTCTCCATCTCCTGGATTTCATCCCAGGTATTTTCAGCCAGGTATTATTTTTTTTATTTTATTTTTGATGTGGTTGCTGTTTTTTTATATATATGTAACACAGCAATTTGACGCTATCCAAACTGATACCCTGGCCTTTTCTCTCAACAAAATGAAATTGCTATTAGGGAAGAAGAAGAAGAGAAATTATCTTCAGAAGTGTCAGGGGACCAAGGTTGATGAATTATCCCAAGAAGTGTCCAGGAGAATCCAGAAAGCTATTTTTGTGTTAGTGAAAGAAAAGAAAACATGTTATTCTGAAACAGGCCACAGAAACAGGCAATTTCCCAAGGATTTTACACTGCCCTTCAACATAATCACTAATCCTTAGGAATTTGGCAGTCTACAAATGTGATTAATGCACAAATATAAATTTCTAAAGATCCCTTGGAAAAAGTAATGGGAAGCACGCTTATATTACTTCCTACAATTCACAGTCAAGGCCACAATGCATAGTTGACACACTCAGACATCTTAATTTTAGACCCAACCTCAGAGTGACAGTCAATTGGGTAGACATTTCTCAGTGTCCCACAAACACCTGATACTATCAGATGAAGAGAGACAATACCAGATGTCTGGGGACATCATTTGGGAAGAATAAACATGTTGTTTCCACATAAATATTTTAAACAGATTGACAGCCTTTTGGTCATGTTTCTATGGAAAGACCAGATTCATACAATTTCTTTCTTAATCTTCCAGGTCTCATATGAATAAGCTAGACTCAATTTACCTAATTTTAGCATGTCACTGGTTGCATGTGTTAATATACTAGAACAGTGGTTCTCAACCTGTGGGTCAGGACCCCATTTGGGGTCGAATGACCATTTCATGGGGGTCGCCAAACCACGCTGTCCACCATTTTTTTCCCTTTCCCCTAGCTGTCCTACTCCCTCTTATTGGTGGCCACACCCACTTGGGGGTCACCACAACATGGGGAACTGTATTATGGGGTCACGGCATTAGAAAGGTTGAGAACCACTGTACTAGAACAAAAATATCATTTTCTTTGTTCCTTCCTGGCTTCCTGTTCTGAGCCATATAGCACCACCAGTTTTACAAAGATGCACTAGAGCAGTGGTTCTCAACCTGTGGGTCGGGACCCCATTTGGGGTCGAACAACCATTTCACGGGGGTCGCCAAACAAGGCTGTCCGTCTTTTTTTTCCCCTTTTCTTTGTCCATGCTCCTGGCACCCGGTGATGTATAAGTGGTTGGGGGTCACCACAACATGGGGAACTGTATTATGGGGTCGCAGCATTAGAAAGGTTGAGAACCACTGCACTAGAGTGAGAATACAGAAAGATTATGAACTTACTACTGGCGCATGCTGATCTTCCTCATTTATCAGCCAGAAGACTCAGATCCAGGAAGTCCCCACTGGCATTTGCACAACATCTGCATAACAATTGTAACACTGATTCCTAAATGGAAAGCCAAATGGGTTGCTGGATGCCCAGACATAGGAAGACATATAAATGACCCCACAATTAAGACATCAGGCTTTGAATTACCATGTCAGCAATGGACAATCCTGAATAGGATTCACACTTCACACAACTTCTGCTGGGACTTTCTGTATAAATTCTCCCCTCCATGTGATTGCAGGCCCCACACATCAAACTGTAGACCACATTGTGACCGACTGTAAGCTGAAAACATATATTGGTCTGGTTGTTGCTGTTTTTTTTTTTAATATAAACGTTGCTGCACTTCAGTGGATAGAGGGCCTAAATACTGGTATTTGAACTTAGATCTTCTTGACATTTATATTTTACTGTGTTTACTAATCTAGATGAAACATTAATAAATATTGCTGGTCCTACATGATATGCCATATGCTAATGGCAATAGCACTTAGACTTATATACTGCTCCACAGTGCTTTACAGCCCTTTCTAAGTGGTTTATAGAATCAACATATTGTCCCCCACAATCTGGGTCTTCATTTTGCTGACCCCGGAAGGATGGAAAGCTGAGTCAACCTTGAGCCAGTGAGAATCGAACTGCCAAACGGCAGGCAGGCAGCAGTCAGCAGAAGTAGCCTGCAGTACTGCATTCTAACCTCTGTGCAACCATGGTTCAATAAAGCCCCCAGTGAGGCACTACCTTGATGTGGTTGTGGGGTTTGTGTACTCTGAGGAAGATGAGAGCTATGCCAGAGGTTCAACCATACTGGACAGGTCTCATCAGAGGAGTCAGACAAAGAGTGTCTCTCCCATAAAAAATATGGTGAGACGTAAATTTCAGAATGCCATACCGGCTTGGATGTCACCCGGGTTAACAAGGTTCGCGCTAGATATTGGAGTTCCTGGATATCTGGTGAAAAATGGGTTACAGGTACCTGACAAGGAAGAAACAATGCAGTTCTGGAAGCAGATATGGGATAACCCAAAGAAATACAACAAGATGATGATGATGATGATGATTATTATTATTATTATTATTATTATTATTATTATTATTAACAGTAGTAACAATAACAACAACAACAAATCATCATCATCATCATCATCATCATCATCATCATCTGTTCCTTTGTGGGAACACTTGTAATAAAAACCTAATTGGGAGCTTTGGAATCCTGGCAAATCCAGAGCTGCAGCTGTTATTTTCAGAAGTGAGTAGATATATGAAGTAGGGAATAAAAAATTAGTCTCAGTTATGACTAAATGATAATTTGGAATAATACAATAGGACTTTAGAACTTTAGAAAGTTGTAAACAGGGGTAGTCAATCAACTAATTATTAACAATAGTCCCAAAGCCTATGAAAGGTTGCAGGGGCCGGTGACAGGGTCTAAGAACCGAGTGCAAATGTCTAAACCTATTTAAGTCATCTTTGTTAACTGGCTTTTAGCTCTGATGATGTTGGGAGTTCCCAATGAAAGCTTGGTGGTTTTAGTAAAGTATTTTCTTACTTAGATCCTCCTGGTGGTCGCATGTTATTTATTATATCTATCTATCTATCTATCTATCTATCTTCTGAGGTTTTCGTGGGTGTTTGTATGTAGGTCTTTGGTTATTCGGGTTTTCTCCTGCGTAAAATTGGAAGTGTCTTGGTGACGTTTCGACGAAGTCTCATTCGTCATCTTCAGGCTGGTGTTTTCAGCTTCATGCTTCGAGGAGCAATGAGCACGAAGCACAAAGCCGAAAACACCAGCCTGAAGATGACGAATGGGTCTTTGTCGAAACGTTGCCAAGACACTTCCAATTTTACGCGGGAGAAAGCCCGAATAACCAAACACACACACACACACACACACACACACACACACACACACATATACATACATACATATACATACAAAGACCCATATATATATATACACACACACACACACACACACACACACACACAATAGAGCCACTGAACTCTGGGATAGAAAAAACTTTTTAATAAATATAACTTAGCTAAGCTGTATTTATTAAAAAGTTTTTTGTATCCCGGAGTTCAGTGGCTTTATTGTATTTTAATGAATATACCTGGGATTCAAGTGTTTTACACTATATATTTCACAGGGCTTGTGAAATCATCTTGCTGCACCCCATATTGGCAGCACCCATTGACTCTAAAGACCTGTACCACATGCATGCAAGAATGAGAAGTATTGGAGGGAGGAGGGGAGCAGAAGAGGAACGTCACGACGTTCGAGACCATAATCCCACCTCCCCCCGCATCGGTGATCTCGATTGTAACGTGTGGAGGAAGGATGCAGAAGACAAAAAAGGGGGGGAGGGGCATGATGACTGTGCATGACCATACTTACGAGGCTTATCACATGGATAAACAACTTACCGAACTACCCCAATTTACTGCTGTAACCCAGACAGCCCAGAATGTTACACATGACCATCTTAGTAACAACTGGGCACGAGGGGGAGGCGTTAGGGAAGAAAGGGAAAGCAATCCTAAAGAGAAGAGCTGCATGGATGTGGATTGGAAAAAGAGGAAAGAGAAATGCAAACCACTACACAAACCTGAGGGAGAGAATGGATTAAAGGAGGGGGGCAACCAGGGAGATAGGGAGGTTGCCCCACCCACCCTAGAATCCAAGGAAAAGAAGGCAAATGAGGACATACACATAGATAAGGGGTGCAGGAAGAAACGGATCACCGGAGTACAATCTATCTAATTAGGTCCGATAACGAGATCAAGGAGCCGGGCGCAGACTCTGGCTTGCTTATAAGAGACTCACCCACTCTCTGGTGTTTTAAGCCCTGATGATGCCGGCAGGTGACGGCGAAAGCTTGGCGTTTTTAAATTAAACTTTTATAGTTTTAACTACCTTGGTGCTCATTTTATTTTAAACATGAATATACCCATGTTTAATATATATATATATATATATATATATATATATATATATATATATATATATATATATATATATATATGATTTAACAAAATCACACAATAACAATCTCCCTTGACAACGGAAGGGATAAAAGAGAAAGTAAAGAAAAGAAGATGACATAGTAACAATAGGAGACATTTGTTATTTTCTTTGTTGAGTTTGGATGCTTTACCAGCCTCTGAATGGACTGGAACATATTTAAATACAATATTATCAACAAATAATGCCAAAATAGATTTTGATAATATACAAGAAATCTCAGACAGAGAATTGTATGGTATATGTATTCTATTAATACTGCTAATATAAGACATTTGTACCTGTCATTTTCTTTGTTACTTTTAAAGCTACAGAAGCTTATTTATCGACCACCAGAGACCAATTCTGTCCAGATTTATTTAGATACGGATGCCGGCAACATTTGCCATAGAGAGAAAATCATGTTTAAATACTTGCTTAACCATTAAAAAAAAAAAAAAAAAACTATCCAGAGGCCTCTATTTATCCCTATTCCAATGCCATGGAAATAAAATCACTGAAGAATTTTATTTATTTATTATATTTATGTACTGTTGTCTATACAGTGGCATTTCATCAAAATGATTTAGACTAACCTCATATATGTACAATAAGAGAAAGAACAAATCTGGATAGTATATAGAAGAAGATGCAACCGGGAAACTAAAATAAAATAGAAAGAAATGTATTTTCCCAACATTCATACAGGAAGGACGGGGATGAAGGCCTTTAAAAGTGTCTAGACGGAATACACAGAAGTATCCTTTGAATTCCATGGCAGAAAAGCATTCCACAATAGAATAAGCTTTAGTGCAGTGGTTCTCAACCTTTTTAATGTCGCGACCCCTAACCGGTCGTAAGTTGAAGACTATTCAACCGATCATAAGTCGAGGACTACTCAACTGGTGCAGCACTGTTTGCAGAATGGGACTTTTGGCGGGCTCAGTAGGGCAGAGACAGCCTGGACAATTCCTATTGGCTTTTGAAAGCCAATAGAATTAGACTCTATTCAAGAGAGTCTATTCTATTGGCTTTCAAAAGCCAATAGAATAAAAGGGAGTAGTACAGCTAAGGAAAAGGGGGAAAAATGGCGGACTGCATTGTTTGGCGACCCACGTGAAATGGTCGTTCAACCCCAAATGGGGTCCTGACCCACAAGTTGAGAACCACTGCTTTAGTGGGTACTGTGATTGACAAACAACCCCCCCAAAGATATTTCTAAGTTCCCTTTTAAACTCACCTATACATGTACCCATAAAATAACAATCCAATGGCAGACATCACAGGGAGGAAGGGAGGGAGAGAGGGAGGGAAGGAATAGAGAGAAAGAAAGAGAAAGAGAGAGAGAAAGGGAGGGAGGGAGGGAGGGAGGGAGGGAGGGAGGGAGGAAGGAAGGAAGGAAGGAAGGAAGGAAGGAAGGAAGGAAAGAAGGAAGGAAGAAGTGAGTATGAAATTTTATTTTGGGTTACAATGGTATAATCTGGCATTTAGTTGCTTATAATTTGGGATTTTATATGATGTTTTTATGATGATTAGTTCATGAAATGTCTATACTTACAGGAAATATAAAAATAAAGGTAATAAATGAATGAAAACAAAATGAATAAACTGGATAGTCAGGGAACAGTATGTTAGGAACTTTGTGAGACATTTTCCCCCAAATCATAATAATATTATGTAGTAAAGGGGGAAAATGGACACCTTGTAGAGCATCAACTACAACATAGTCCTCTGGAAACCAATAATTAGTGAGTTCATTGCATTATGTGCCTAGTCCTCTCTTGAAAAAGACTAGGGTTTAATGGGACATTCTTCCCATGTATAAATTCATACCAACACACTTCTGTGTTGTTTTTTTTTTTTAATGCCATGTGCATTCATATCTTTTAGGAAAGAGTGACCAGTTTAACGGGAAAATATCAATTTCTGTTGTGAGTTGTCTATGTTTCTTCTAAATACAGGAATCAGGATTTTGTAGAAAGTGGTCAAGTAAGCAAATTCCAAAAAATCAAGGAGGGGAGTTCCTTGCTTTTCCTTGTAAATCAGCCCACTAAGTCAGTAATAGGCTTAATAATAATAATAATAGTAAAGTTGGAAGGGACCTTGGAGGTCATCTAGTCCAACCCCCTGCTCGGGCAGGAAACCCTACACCATTTCGGACAAATGGCTGTCCAGTCTCTTCTTAAAAACTTCCAGTGTTGGAGCATTTACTGCTTCTGGAGGCAAGCTGTTCCACTGATTAATGGTTCTCACTGTCAGGAAGTTTCTCCTTAGTTCTAGGTTGCTTCTCTCCTTGATTAGTTTCCACCCGTTGCTTCTTGTCCTGCCTTCAGGTGCTTTGGAAAATAGCTTAAGTCCCTCTTCTTTATGGCAGCCCCTGAGATATTGGAATACTGCTATCATGTCCCCCCTTGTCCTTCTCTTCTTTAAACTAGACATACCCAATTCTAGCAACCGTTCCTTATATGTTTTAGCCTCCAGTCCCCTAATCATCTTTGTTGCTCTTCTCTGTACTCTTTCTAGAGTATCAACATCTTTTTTACATCGTGGTGACCAAAACTGGATGCAGTATTCCAAGTGTGGCCTTACCAAGGCATTGAAGAGTGGTATTAATACTTCGCGTGATCTTGATTCTATCCCTCTGTTAATGCAGCATAGTACTGTGTTGGCCTTTTTGGCAGCTGCCGCACACTGCTGGCTCATATTTAAGTGATTGTCTACTAGGACTCCGAGGTCCCTCTCACAGTTACTACTATTGAGCATGGTGCCACCTATGCTGTACTTGTGCATTTGGCTTTTCTTGCCTAAATGTAGAACCTTGCTTTTTTCACCATTGAATTTCATTTTGTTAGTTAGTGCCCAGTGTTCAAGTCTGTCCAGATCCTTCTGTATCTTAAGCCTGTCTTATGGAGTGTTGGCTATTCCTGCCAGCTTGGTGTCGTCTGCAAATTTGATGAGTTCCCCATCTATCCCTTCATCCAAATCGTTGATGAAGATGTTGAAGAGTACTGGGCCCAGAACAGAGCCCTGGTGCACCCCACTACACACTTCCCTCCATATAGATGCAGTTCCATTGAGGACCACTCGCTGAGTACGGCCAGTCAGCCAGCTACGGATCCATCTGGTGGTGGTTCTGTCTACCCCACATTTTTCTATCTTGTCAAGTAGTAGGTTGTGATCTACTTTATCAAATGCCTTACTGAAGTCCAAGTAAATTATATCCACAGCATTCCTCTGATCCACTAATTTTGTCACTTGGTCAAAGAATGCAATAAGATTTGTCTGGCATGATCTATTTTTGACAAACCCATGTTGGCTTTTAGTAATGACTTTATTTGCCTCTAGGTGTTCGTTGATTCGTTGTTTGATTATCTTTTCCAGGATCTTCCCAGGTATTGAGGTCAGGATGATAGGTCTGTAATTTCCTGGATCCATTTTTTTTCCTTTTTTGAGGATGGGAACTACATCAGCTCTTTTCCAGTCCTCTGGTAGTTCCCCTGTGTTCCAGGATCTTTGAAAAATATAGTTCAGTGGCTCCGATATCACATCTGCCAGTTCCTTGAGAACTCTGGGGTGTACTCCATCTGGTCCTGGCGATTTGAACTCATCTAGGCTGGACAGGTGCTCCCTAACCATTTTCTTGCCTATCTTAACTTGTGTTTCTGTTTTGTTTTTTATGGCACTATTTTTGATAGGTTGGTCTGTTTTTTCCCTTTGTGTAAAGACAGATGCAAAAAATGAGTTAAATAGTTCTGCTTTCTCCTTGTTGCTTGTCACCTTCTTGCCACTTCCACTCACTAATGGACCAATCATTTCCTTCACTTGGAGTTAGGGAGCAAAGAAAAAAGGCAAAACAACACGTGCTGTTATTCCATAGCATGATCAGTGTCATTCAGAGTCAATGCTTCCCATTTCTGCTTAACCGGAAGGCCTATCACACACACCCAGAAAATAGAAAGGTTATCCATAACTCCACTGTGGGTGTTAATAGATATTCCTGCTGAAAAGAACTAAAAGAAGACCAAAGTAGAACAAATATTCTGTTCTTGAGGATTTCAGGCTAAATATATATATATATATATTAAAATATATTAAAAATTACATTAAAAATTGAAGAATAGTGATATATATATATATTAAAATATATTAAAAATTACATTAAAAATTGAAGAATAGCGATTCCTGGGTACATACATTTCAGTAAAAAAGGAAGCGGTCACCAGGAAATAAATCACCAAGGTTTTAATAAATAAAATCAAGCTTTCGATGGCTAACATCTGCCATCATCGTCAGGATACAAGCCAGCTAGTGAGGAAACCTGCTTATAAGCATAGCCACACCTAAACTCTACGCATGGACCCTGAAGGCTGTAAGTGAAGCAAGGATTAGTTGGCTTGGACCTGTTACAAGGTCCATGCATAGAGTTTAGGTGTGGCTATGCTTATAAGCAGGTTTCCTCACTAGCTGGCTTGTATCCTGACGATGATGGCCGATGTTAGCCATCGAAAGCTTGATTTTATTTATTAAAACCTTGGTGTTTTATTTCCTGGTGATCGCTTCCTTTTTTACTGAAAGATATATATATATATATATTTACAAAAACAGAATTTTGTAAACATTATCAAACATAGGGAAATGCCTTTTCAGATGAAATACTTGTATTTTTTTCCCCTAGGGTAAATAATAGCCAATATAGCACAAACCATTATTTTTAAATCCAATAAACTATTGCTGGGCAGCTTTTTAAACATGCTGTCCAGTTGAGAGCTGACATTTTCTTAAAATGCAACTTAAATATAGATTTTGTTGGCATAGAGATCTTGGCTCTTATTAATCTTGACTGACATATTTTCTAAACCATGGATTATGGCTTGTTTCTGATTTGTTTTTATGCTCTAGCCTTTTCTTCAGGAAAAAAAAAAAAGATAAAACAAGCAATTGTTTGAGCAACTCCCTGTTCCTTTGTTTACTTGCAATAATGATGCTACCAGGTCCAAAAAAAAAAAAAAAAAAATTCAATATGAACTCTGGCTTAGCATTTATGTACAATAGCAGTAAATACAGACAACAGCGAATTCTAATACGAATTAATCAGGCATTAAGGAATAAGCCAAAAATGTTGCAGAATACATCAAAAGCCATTTGTAGAATTCTCAGTTGTTTTCTTGGGTTTCTTCTGTTTTATTATTTATTTTTAAAATTTTGAGGCTGCCTGTTTATTTGGGTGGCTTACAAATAGAAAGCCAATACACATTAAAAAAGGAAAACAGGTTTGAACTATTCTTTAGCCCAGATAATATAGATAACAAAGGATACTCTACTATTAAGGTAGTGATGTATTAAGGCGAGAAATAGAAAATGTTTATGAAATAAAATT
This sequence comes from Crotalus tigris, assembly GCF_016545835.1. Taxonomy (NCBI): domain Eukaryota; kingdom Metazoa; phylum Chordata; class Lepidosauria; order Squamata; family Viperidae; genus Crotalus; species Crotalus tigris. The sequence goes on from NW_024100456.1 coordinate 400,517, forward strand.
AGAATATATCTAAGTAAGTAATATGTGCATTTTAGACATTATAATTTTTATGTAGTGAGACAAAGGAAATTTTTGAATATTAAAGGTTAAATTGGAGTACTGTAATTAAAAACCAAAAATAGGTAAAACTTAAAAACAGGATATGGATATGGATAAGCAAAAAATGTATTGATGAATGTGATAACTCAGTTTGGTACAATTAGAAACTTATTAGCTTAAATATGATATAGCAAATGTTAAGGGAAACAGAGAAGAAATATTTGATGATGTAACCTGAGATATGTAGTAAAGATTTTGTTATTGAACTTTTGACTAATCCAATCACCATGTTGCTTTCCAAATACTCAAATGTAAAACTGGAAAACCAATATATATATATATATATATATATATATATATATATATATATATATATATATATATATATAATATGTTTTCTGAGGTTTTCGCGGGTGTTTGTATGTAGGTCTTTGGTTGTTCGGGTTTTCTCCCGCGTAAAATTGGAAGTGTCTTGGCGACGTTTCGACGAAGTCCCATTCGTCATCTTCAGGCTGGTGTTTTCAGCTTCATGCTTCGAGCAGCAACCAAAGACCTACATACAACCAAAGACCTACATACAAACACCCGCGAAAACCTCAGAAAACACGAAGCACGAAGCCGAAAACACCAGCCTGAAGATGACGAATGGGACTTTGTCGAAACGTCACCAAGACACTTCCAATTTTATGCGGGAGAAAACCCGAATAATCAAAGACATATATATATATATATATATATATATATATATATATATATATATATATATATATATATATATGGAAAACAACCAACCAAAAGAATAAAACAGCAACAGCAAGCCAATCATAACAAAACTCTAATGTGTTGTTCTAATCTAATAAATCCAAAGTGATAAATATCAAATATAACACTGACAGTAAGAAACCCGACAAATGCATCCCACAAAAACCCTTCTTATATAGACTAGAATAGGTAGTCTATTCTGATCTGTTGATATGCATAAAAAGGATTTAATTGTAATGTTTATATTTTCTATCTCCCTTGAAAAATACCTATAGGAGTTCAGCTTGCAGTCAAGGTTAGGACCGGAGATTTAACTGAACACAGCTTCTTTCTGATCCTTCATACTACAAACAAATTAATTTGCAGGTCATGTTAAAGAAGATAAGCCCCAAAAAGCTGTTTTTCACCTGGCTACAAAATTTAAAATATCTCCTTGTGTACCACACAATATTATTGCATATTAGGTGCTGCTATGTAAAAAAAAAAAAAAAGTGTCTTCCTTACCTTTGTGGACCAAGATCAGCCTTCAACCTCAACATTGGAACATCTATCATTATTCTCTTAAACACCAAAGTTCCCATTAAAATAAATAAGATGCCTCCAGGTGTGAAAGTCTGAATAATATTACTTAGATAAAATATTGTAGCCTCTAACACCTACTCTCCCTCCCTCCTCCAGAGAAATTGATTCATGGTGATTGAAAATGTCCAGTGACACAATTCTGAAGGCAACAAAATAGGATTGTTTAGAAAATGTGTTGGTTCGGAACTCGCGATACATATTTCTCTCCCAACTAAATCATGATGGGCGTGATGTATTGTTCTCAGGAAAGGTGCAATACCCAACAAAGTGGTTTAAGGTTTGAAAGGATCAATTCAGGCTTGAAATTTAGCTGAAAAAAATTAATAATACATATTTTTTAAATTAGGCAAACCATGACCTTCTATAAATTAAGCATTGTGCACTCAGTAACAATCAGAAATTAGGGCTGCATGAACTTAGATCATTATTACTTATCTCTTTCTCCTGTTCTATAAATAAGCTGACTCTTACTTTATGTCAAGACTCTCATCCATATTCCTCAAAGTCGTTTTTGTTCAGATTTTACATTCATTCCAAAGTCATTAAAGTTTTCCCACATGAAGCAACATCTAACCTCTGGTCCCCAATATGATTCCAGGGAATTACAGTGTGTCTGCTTGTTCCTTGAAGCCTGACAAGATCCTTGCCTTACTTTAAAAAAAAATCTTTTATCTTTTCTTTTTATTAATAAAATGCAAGCCATCTAGCATCATCTGCATTCTGGCTGTATACTTCTGCTTTGAATCTAGAGACTATAAAATGATGGGTGTCGGTTCTCTGTTGCCTTGTTGGCTCTTTCTCTTTGCATCTTTATGGCTGGCTGCACCCTCTACGACAGTGGTTCTCAACCTTTTTAATGCCGCGACCCCCAACCGGTTGTAAGTCGAGGACTAAACCGGTTGTAAGTCAAGGACTAAACCGGTCGTAAGTCGGGGACTAAACCGGTTGTAAGTCGAGGACTACCCAACCAGTCGTAAGGCGAGGACTTTCCCTGCCCAGGAGCACCGCGCATGCGTAGTGCCACCCCCTGCGCCGGCCAAGGCGTAGCTGGCAAGCGGCAGAGACGGAGCAGGCCGACCACTGGCTGGGCCACCAGCTGGCCCAGCCCAAGGGAAGTAAGGCACCTGCCGGAAAAGGGGAAAAAAATGGCAGACAGCCTTGCTTGGCGACCCCTGTGAAATGGTCAATCAACCCCAAATGGGGTCGCGACCCATAGGTTGAGAACCGCTGCTCTACGACAATCGCTTTGTGACGGCTCATACATGTACAATTTCAAATGGACACAATGGCTGAACACATTTTCTTAACCTCTCTTGACAGGTGGCCTATCTAATGTAGGTTGTAAGCTCTATGGGAATGAGTAAATAAACAATACCACAAAGGATCCCCAAAGGTGCTTTTTCAAGAGGCAACTAGATTTTATTGTTTTTTTTTCTTTGAAGACATTTTGCTTCTTATCCAAGAAGCTTCTTCAGCTCTCTGTCTGCTGAAGAGGCTTCTTGGATGAGAAGCAAAATGTCTTCAAAGAAAAAGTAAGACAGTCCAGTTGCCTCTTGAAAAAGCACCTTTGGGACAACTCAGACCTGGATGACCATAGACAATACCTCTAAGCCTATAGGATATAATATTGGCTGCAGAAATCAGCATCCAAACCAGATATCCACTCACAGGGATTCTGTGCCTGGATTCTAAATCCAAGCCAGAACAAGGAAGAGTCTATTCTATCTAGCAAATCACTACCACGGATGCATAGCCATGTTATGCCATTTGTTTGTAACAAAAAAGAATTCTTCAAACATTTATGAATAAAGGTGCAAAACTAAATAAATCTTATGGAGCAGTGGTGGGATTCAAATATCCAAACATGTTCTCTTATTGGAGGTAGGCCTGGGCCTTCGAGGCCTAGAATGCACTTCCGGAAGTGGCATCCATGCACTTCTGGCGGGCCATTCTAGGCCTGGGAGGTCTCCGAGGCCTAGAACAGACTTCTGGAAGTGGTATCCATGTACTTACGATGGGCTGTTATAGGCCTGGGAAGTTTCCTCCAGGCCTCCCAGGCCTAGAATGGACTTCCGGAAGCAGTGTGTATTCAGCTGGTTCTCCAAACTCAGCAAAATTTAGCTACCAGTTCTGCCGAACCAGTACGAACCGACTGAATCCCACCACTGTTATGGAGCCAAATTGGGGGAAAAAGTGTAACACTGAGAAATACAGAAAGGATTTTTCAGAATGCTGGAAAATTCATAGGGGAAAATCTTCGATCTTGAATTTTCCTTTGCCCAGAACTCAAGGCCAACTTAAAGAGGTGCAACATTTGTTTCTGAAATTTCATGAGGCTTCTTTCCTTCTTGGCAAGGCTCCCATGTTTTGTTCCAGTGAAATCTCCATTTGCCTGAAAATTTACCTGTAGGCAACATTTAGCAATGTTTCTGTGGCTGGATTCTGCCTCCTATAGACTTACTTCTTTGTTAAATCTGCCTGCTGTCACAGCACAAAGTATAGGAAAAGGTGCTAGAGAAAGGAATATTTCATTATGCCTGCAAAATAAGTGTTGACTTCAAGTTGCCACCTAGAATTTTAATCAGATACTGATACTTGAATCTCACCATCTATTAACAACAGGTGTTCTGAAAGATGTTTTACTCCAGCCCATTTCTTAGTGATTTTATCTTATATCCATGAATATTTTTATTTGTTTTTTTTTATTAAATTTCATATGTCACCCATCTCACTGTCAAGCGGTTCTAGGTGGCTTACAACAGGGGTGTCAAATTTGCAATGTCACGTGACATGTCACGACGTATCACAACTTTTTTGCCATTACGGCAATGGGGTAGGTGTGGTTTTACTATGAGGCATCAAGCCCATAGGCCAGCAGTTTGACACCCCTGGCTTACAACATCATAAAAACAGAAATAGAAAATGTTAAGAAATTGAACATTAAAAGTGAACAAAAATGCATTAATTGGAAACCAATATGCAATGTACAGCATCATACGTCGTTTCTAGAACAACTCACCACGGCCCACTTCCCATGGCCAACTCACCACGGGATTACTCGCCATAGCCAATTAGTCGTGGGACAATTCAACTCTGTATAAATTGTTTCATTCAATTACTTCTATTATTATTATTATTACTTCTTTTCATCAAATTTACCGTAACTCTGGTAGTTCTGGGTTGACTTCATTATTATTGGCCATGGTTCCATTGAAATCAATTTAACTTTTGTATTTGTTGAATTGTTCTGCGATGAGTTGGCAAGAGTTGGCCATGGCAAGTTGGCTACAGCAGGTTGTCCCATTCCATTGTGTGTCTGTTAGCCCTGCGACAAAGTTCAGACTAGGTGGAATCAAGAGCATTGTTCTGTAACACTGTTACATTCACAGATTCTTGAAAAAGTGAAAGCATGTCGTCTTTCCTTTCCTTTGACTCTCCAGAAAACTGGGGCAAAGCTTTTTGCCAAGATTCCTTCACCCTCCATTGTTCTTTGAGCTGGATGGAGGTCAGTGTTGAGTCTCTAGCTGTCCCTCCAATCTTCAAGGTCATTCTCACAGGCCATTACAATATATTTTTCTCTGTCAGCAAAGATCATGAATAATGCTGTAGAAGCCAGAATGACCTACATTGTGTCCATTGCCTTCAACGACTCTTCTACTGATATTGTTAGAAATGAGACGCTAGAGATTTGAGATTATACCTTAGGTAGTTATAACATCCACATCGATGGAGGGGAAAAAATGAATTTGACAGTGCAATGGGTAGCTTTTTAAATGTCACATACATTTTACCTTGGAGGATAATATAGTCAGATAGATGTCAGAAATACTGTATTTTTTTTTTTCATTTTCAGTGTGCTTATTATTTTAGATAAGAGTGCAAACACACAACAAAGCACAGGACGCAGAGATGGATTGAGAGAAATACACTGAAAAAGGTAGGATGGAGAACTAAAATAACTGTGCATAATGTGATCACATAGATGTGGATCAGGAGATTATTTGTCCTCTTGAATAATAGTCGTTGTTCATTTAAGCCAAATACAGGGTAGGCAATGTGGTTGATGACAATTATTTGGCAGTGCGTGTATATATATCTATATCTATATTTATATCTATATATATATATTCAAAAGATAAAAACGAGCGCCAGGAGGTAAAACAATTAAATGTTTAATAAATAGATAACCTAGCTTTTGATGGCTGTGTTGCTGCCATCATCGTCAGGGTGTTAAAACACAGCCATCGAAAGCTAGGTTATCTATTTATTAAACATTTAATTGTTTTACCTCCTGGTGCTCGTTTTTATCTTTTGAATATGTATATACCCAGGAGACTATGTTCTTCAATTTTTAGGTTAATTTTTAACATACACACACACACACACACACACACACACACACACACACACACACACATATATATATATATATATATATATATATATATATATATATATATATATATATATCTTTGGTTATTCAGGTTTTCTCCCACGTAAAATTGAAAGTGTCTTGGCGACATTTCGACGAAGTCCCATTCGTCATCTTCATATATATGTGTGTGTGTTTTCTGAGGTTTTCGCGAGTGTTTGTATGTAGGTCTTTGGTTATTCGAGTTTTCTCCTGCATCAAGTCCCATTTGTCATCTTCAGGCTGGTGTTTTCGGCTTCGTGCTTCTAGGAGCAATGTGTGATCGTAGCTGTTTCTTCCTTTTAACTGCCAGTGGGGGTATGAACTGATTGGGTGGGAGCTTGGCTGTGTTTAATCAATCAGAACACACCTCCAATTGTTCAATCAATCAGAACACACCTAACCAATCAGAACACACCTCCACCCAATCAGAACACAGCCAAGCTCCCACCCAATCAGTTCACACCCCCACTGGCAGTTAAAAGGAAGAAACAGCTACGATCACACATTGCTCCTAGAAGCACGAAGCAGAAAACACCAGCCTGAAGATGACGAATGGGACTTCGTCGAAACGTCGCCAAGACACTTCCAATTTTATGTGGGAGAAAACCCAAATAACCAAAGATCTAGATATAGATATATAGATATAGATAGATATAGATGTAGATATAGATATATTGCAGAGTGAGTTTTCAAGGCTTTGATTCAAATGGGATGGTTTGGCAGAAGTATAGTTTTTTTTTTTTTTTGTATATATAAAGGAACAAAGTTTGTGTATCTCTTTCAAAAACATAAGAGAAAATCTATTCGCTAATGCATTAAAAAGTCCCATTGCATATTCCCTACCCATTACCATGATAGAAAAAGGCTGGGAACATTGTATCATTTAATTTTACAATTGCAGTTTAAACCGTAGAGCTGGAAGCCAAATTATTAAAGTCTTTTTGAAATGTGCATTATTATTTCTTTAAAAAATAAATAAAAGCAACCGTGGTTACTAGTTCTCTGATAATTTCAAAATTAAATGCAAACAATAATTATTTGCAAGGAAACCTATGTGGAAGTAACTAAGCCATATTGGTATTTTATAAGAGTGATTTCACTGTTATGTGATCAGCATTTCTGTCCAAGTGAGAGCCATAATAATAGACATTTAGGCTGGGGGGGGGGATGTAATGCTTTTCCCTCTACAAAATAGCTCCAAAATATTATATTTACTCAAAAGTCTGACATAATGCTGAAACATGGGTAAGAGAAAGGGTAAAATGCAGAAGAAGAACGTAGGAAAACATACAGAATATCAGAAAATCAAGTACTCAATAATTGCCTGGAGAGATTGTTTCCTGATTTAGTCCTAGAAGTTGTTTGGTAGGGTATCTAGAAATTATGGAGATATACCTGATGTTAATCTAGCTCAGGTTTATTTTGTGTAAAGAGGAATTTCATATATATGGACATTCTCCATAATTTGAGTCATCCAACGGATAACCCAAAGGCATCAATGCATTCCCAGGAGCCGTGGTCAGTGGTGGGATTCAGCCAGTTTGCACCACTTTGGCAGAACCAGTAGCTTTTTTTTTTTTTGTTGCTCAGGCCCAGAATGGACTTCCGGAAGTGGCATCCACACAGAGAACCGGTTGCTCACATATTTGAATCCCACCACTGGTTGTGGTAGTGCAGTGGTTAGAATGCAGTATTGCAGGCTAACTCTGCCCAGAGCCTGGAGTTCAATCCTGACCAGCTCAAAGTTGACTCAGCCTTCCATCCTTCTGAAGTCAGTAAAAGGAGAAGCCAGATTGTTGGGGGAAGTATGCTGACATTGTAGACTACTCAGAGATGTGTAAAGCCCTATGGAGTGCTGTATAAGTCTAAGGGCTATTGCTATCTGTCTAAACCTTAGCAGGTTCAAGGTATTAGTTCACAAGTGAGTGAGCTGGAGGGGAAGGATTCATGGAAGCTCTAGTGAGTTAATACGACTACTTAATCCAAGGTTCCTTTTCTCGTGCAACCTTCTTGCTGCACATGCTTCCAACAGCTTGGTGAATAGGTGCCTGAGGGTAGACGAGTAGAACATAATTTAAACATGGAACTAAACATATAGAGAAAGAAACCCTGGCTGTTAATTTCTTTATCTAAATGATATGCCTCCTCAAGCAAAGCATTATATGGGGAGGGGGGAAATCTAAAGGGTTCTCAGCATATAGGAAGTAAAATTGTAAGCTCTGTTGTCCCCTTGGATATGAAATTAGCATCAGATTGATGTTTTGTAGGCCAAGGAGAAAAGTCATATGCTTGCTTATTTATTTTCATGTTTTGCATTTTTATATATATTTAAATTTACACGTTTGTTTCTTCTTTTACTACTTGCTGACATCTCCATTAGGTTGGTACACGTCGATCTTATATAATGCAACACAATTAGATAGAGGAGAATATTTGTAGGTCTTGGTGCTCTTCGAGCCTGGTGGTTTTCTTGCAGACATTTCATTATCCAAACAAGGTAGCATCATTGATTACTGATGATGTTATTTAGTTTGGTAATGAAATGTCTGCAAGAAATCCACCAAACTCAGGGAGCATCAAGAACCCCACAACACAATTCCTTCTCTTTGAACTACTGTAGCTAACTAAGCTACAATTCTTCCTCTTCGATATAAACAGTGATCCAAATTCTATGTCAAAAAATACTTATCTAAAGCAAAGGATTAATTCTTCAGGATTAATTTTATGCAGTAGCTGGAGATATTATTGTAGCTGACCTTGTGGTAACATTAAACTATTGATTGCAAGCAACGAGTATATATCATTCCTTCTACTTCTGCTGCTGAATTGATCAAATGTTGGATGACCCCCTAAGTCTCTCATCCTACATGTATTTGAGGAGCATGCCAATAACTGTCCAAGTGCAGTTTTCCTGTATTTGCATTAAAGGTTGTTATAAGGTGTTTCTGACCTTGACCGATATAATCGAAACTGTGAAAAGAAAATCAGCATTGGGTCTGATTAAATGGATAACCACACGTGAACCCTAGGGCTGTCAGCTTGAATGGGAATTCATTTCCATATTGTTACTTGGAAAATATATGGATATATCCCCATATTTGCCAGGACTGACTTTAAGGAATCTTTACTTTTACATTTTTTTTTCATGGAATTCAACTCAAATTAAAAATAAGAAATATTATTTTAGAAGATGCCCTGAGATCTATTTTGGTAACATTCATTTGATTTAATGTGTTAATTTGATGTCACAGAATTAAAAGGATGGGAATCTCCATCAACACTGAACTTTTAGATAAGTTTTGAGATACCGTATATGCCGGCGTATAAGGTGACTTCCGCAAGTGCTAAACTCGGCGCCAAAGACTGGGGTCTCTTATACGCCGAGTCGTCTTATACACCGGAAATACTGGTAGTTTCTGGCGTATAAGACTACGTTCTAGGAATGTGGCTCGGCAACAAAGATGGGGGTCGTCTTATATGCCGGGTCGCCTTGTACGCTGGCATATACGGTACATTTGTACTATCACCAAAGAATGAGATCTATACTAGTTATTCAGTGTCAGACACAAGGCACAATTTTTTTCTATGTTACAAAATTGAATTGAAAGGAGCTGGGCATCATTTCCTATAGGAAAAGAGCAGCAGAAAGGAGAGGACTTAATTTCCCCTCTCTTATTTTCCTTCCGAAATTCCCTCGTGACAGCTACTGGGATGAGCGATTTTCAGGAAAGATCAGGATGGTATTGTTGAAGGAAAAGTCTTCATCATGGTTCAGTCCAAGCTGGGAATAAACAATATGGTGACTGCTTTAGAAAGAAGGTTGCAGTTTATTGAAGAGGAGAGCCAACAGGAAGATGGTTCTGGCAGAAAAGAGAGAGAGCAAGCACATGTAGGGAGTGCGTTTTTATACCCTCTGAAGCCTTTTGTTTGGAGTTGTTCCTGTGGCATCAACTTTGACCTGAGTCTGAGTGTGCCCTTTGGCATCTGTGGGTTAATCCTATTATGTCCTGTCTTAGAGTTTGGGTGGGGTATGTAGATTTTAGGTGTCTTTGTCTTCTTAATCTTCTAGCTTCAACTTTCCTGAATGGTTTACATCTGCATTTCTACAGAGCTGGTTTCTGCTTGGGGGGAGGGAGACTTGGGGCTATTAAGAAAACTGGGCATGATTTTCTGCCTCTTTAAGATCCTTTGAGAAAATATATTTTTCTGCCCTTTTAATATTTCCTTCTCTGGGGAGGCTGACTTCCCACAGTAGGTTGGACTGAGAAATCCCCCCCCCCCCCAAAAAAAAGTAATAACAAATCATTTCTGTTTTGGTAAGAAAATAACAACTATAAAGAAGATAGTTTGAGGAAGATGGGAAAAGATTCCCTTCTCCATGGAAAATTAATATTTTGCAGATCCTTGAAGACCCCAACTCCCTGATCTTCCAATTCTGAAATAATTGGATTGGGAGAAATTATTGTATTTCTTCTTACAGGACACTCAACTGGCTCTTGAAGCCAAAAATTACTTTCCTTCTCTTTAATTTTCTACTTTATTTATTTTTTGAACCAGTTGCTTAGTATACATATTAAATATTTCATTCTTCCCTCCCACCTTCCTTCCAGTAATGAATGGAATCAAAGAAAACCCCAAACCAAAAAATTGATTTTCACCATCTTTATTGTATCTTTAGTTATTGTTATGTCTCAGTATCATATTAATCTGCACATTTCTCATTCTAATTTAGAGACATTTTTTTTTCCCTAAAGATTTTATCTGGGGGTTTTGCATTACTATTCATGATGTTATTGTAATTGTTAACATATGTAGTAATCCGTTTATAAATAAACATGTATCAGAAGAAGGCAAGCCACAGAAACTAATGTACTAGGAGGCAATTTACATTTAAAAGAAAATTTTGTGTAATTGCAGAACAGAACACAGCAGGGTAGCTTTTCATATGGCACTCAGAGAAAGAGGGAAAAAAGAGTATTATGGGATCAAACCATACAATTGCACTTAGTAACTTCTAGCTACAATTGCTAATATTGTCTTGTACTTTTTTATACTGTGCATCTTACTTTTAAAAAAAAAGCCATCAGTCATACATGCAATAATAAATGACATCTAAAGTGTTTGTCAGGCATAAAAATCAGAAATTGTGGTTGTTCAAATGAGTACAGGTTTATTCCACGCTACTTCTAAACAAGAATCTGAACTATTAATGGTTAAGACAAATTGGTTGTAGATAAGAGTCAATATAATTCAAGGAGGGTTGAACTTAGATCTCTTGTGATCATGAAACGATTCCAGGCTGATAATACTCTTCACCCCTCCATTGTACTCACCCTGGTCATCTTCTACAGTATTACACAAAAATGATATATATATTTATGTATGTATGTATGTATGTATGTATATATGTATGTATGTATATTACAACAGGTGCATCAAACTGCTAGCCCATAGGCTGGATGTGTCATGTGGAAGCCGCACCCACCCCAGCTCTGGCAAGGGGAAAAAAGTCACGATATGTCACGACACATCAGGTGACACCCCTGTATAGTAAGTGAATGAGATTCTATTATGTTCTTTACTGCTCTCCATCAAATTGTGTCCCTGTTCACTCTAATGCTACAATTTGGATTCAACGTTAAACAATGGTTAAGCACATCAGAACCAAATTTGCTCATTCTCTTGCCTCATCTTCTTCAGTATATTCAAGTTCAAAGAGTATCCTGATCAATGTATTGGACTACAAACATTACTGCAGTGTCCCATGGCTTAATGGTAATCCCCAATTTCTGAGGAAAGCATCAGCCTGGCAATATAAACATGGCTATCTAAATCCTCAAGAATGTGCATCATGATGTTTAACCAGGTTTATTGGCAATATGGAATACTCGTGGGCAAATGGAATCTCCTGTGCATGCAAACAAGGTATGGTTAGCAAAGAGGACACCAACCCTTCAACTTTCTGTCACTGTGGTCACCTGCAGAGAGTAAAATGGAGTCAGTTATGGAATGGGAAGTCAAGTCTGATCTTCTGCTCCATGCAGATAGAAAATGGCTATCTAAGATTCTTTTTGAACGCTTCCAATTATGGAAGTTCACCATGATAACAGTCCATTGATTCCAGTGTCAAATTGCTTTTCTTCCTCAAAATTAACATACAGTAAATATTTATAATGTTATCCATTATTATTATTATTATTATTATTATTATTATTATTATTATTATTCATTAGACATGAACCTCAGTCAACTGAACATTCAAATTGACTAGCACTGATGGTTGATACGGGTTGCTGCCAGCATCCTAGGTATCAACCAGGTATCTCCTTTAAATGTAAGATGATGATGATGATGTTGATGATGATGATTACAGCAAATATTATAAGACTTGGGGAAAAATAAATTTTATTTCTCTTTTCTGAAACCTTTCTGCCAGACCAGCCAGAGACATATGGCCTGATTCTCACCTACCAATGAGTAAGAAACAATTTCCCCTGCACTAAAATGTTTAAGGTTAGCTAATTAAACTGTCAACAGCAAGGGTATATCTAATTATTTCACTTGTTTTAATGAGGACTATAATATACTTGTTTTCAATGCAGAAGAACATTGTGCTTTGACAAAGCCCATATAATGTCATCCCATTCAGAAAAAAAAGGTAGGTGGGTAGGGAGGAAGGGAGGGAAGGAGGGAAGGAGTGAGGAAGGGAGGAAGGGAGGGAGAGAGGGAGGGAAGAAGGAAGGAAGGAAGGAAGGAAGGAAGGAAGGAAGGAAGGAAGGAAGGAAGGAAGGAAGGAAGGAAGGAAGGAAGGAAGGAAGGACAATTATTGAAAAAGTAACAATAGAAAGTGAAAACATGGAAAAGATCATTTTCAAGTGTCATTATATAGTAGATGTTTGATGCACAAGGGACTGCTGGGAACACAACACATTTACTGTAGCTAGTTCCCAAAAGAGAGTTATCATTAAGTGGGAATAATACACATTCTGCAGTTTCCTTCTTTCTTTATTTTTTATTTTTTAAATAAAGATCTAATTCTCTGCCAGACATTATTCTGGCTATTAAACTACTAGGACTTAAATACACACATGCACAAATATTTCTGACACAATTTTCTAGTTGCAAATAACAGAGGGATGCATATTGCCATACTATGTCTCTACATCGCCTAGGTTGATGGTAACCTAGGCAACCAGAGCACGGCCAAATTTGGCAGAGTTTTAAAATCTGCACAGTGAAAGCGGAGAGTATAAACCGGGACACAATTTGACCTAAAGGATTAAATGAATTGAGTACAAATAGTGGATGTTGCAACGGTGCCTCTGAGAAGCATGGAATCCACTATCCTTTGGCTAAGCGAAATAGACTTTTCTATTTGTGTTTTCTCCACAATGGATGTTAATTATGCACAATCTTTACAGTAGCTGATCATGAAGGTCAGCAATCAGCAAACGGAAACCTTGATTCACACAGAAATTACTGGATAGGGCACTGCTTAGGACAAATAATAACAATACAAATAATATTCCTAGAAAGCCATCTTAGTCATCCCAGGAGATTTTCATAAAAGGGTACGGTTGGATGAAGGTAGCTCATCCCATGTTCCTGTTGAACGGAATCATTCACTGCCCAAGAAGTGAATTGGATTTTATGCTTGAAGTGACAACAGCCACATAACGCAGCTTTACAAACTTGGAGGCTGACAACGGAACCCTTACATTAATTTCTGTGGTTGATTATCTCTTTCCACCCAGAATAGAAATCGGTGGAGCTGTGTGTATGCAACCAAAATGTATGCAAAAGAATGTGAACAAGCAAATGAATATGAAGAGGTTAAAATTAATTATTTATCTTCCAATCTCCCCAAACCCATTTAGAAATCCCATCCTTTATCAACTGACAGCATTTCGGATTCGAAAATAACAGTCCCAGAACAAATTAAGACATAATTCCTGCAGAATGCAATGGACTCATAAATAATACTAATTTTACACTGATTGCATGGAATATCCTTGTTTCTAACACATCCACCATGTTAGAACAATCTAAAACATCCCAAGTGGAACGTGAACGCTTTCTCAACAAATATCATCAAAGAAACATGGCAGGAAATTTAAGATGAACCAAAAGAAGATTAGCCCAATGGACAAGATCTCATGACTTTAGCTCTCGCTATGAATAATCACAAGAGATCATGAATATCCTTTTTTTATTCCTTTTTTTCTTTTGGTTCCAGACCACAATCTAACACAAATTCAATCAGCACAATTTCAAGCAGATCTCTGTCTCCTTCAACTATCGCCATTTTTTTATGGGGAAACCAATTGTTTGGTACTTTGTTTTGGCAATTGTCACACCTCTTGGAACCAATTAATAACGAGTACCGAGACACTCGGAAGATTGAGAGTTCAATCCTAGGTAATGGCAGATGTTTCTCTCCTAGGGCACAAAGAAAAAAAAAAATATGCTGCAAACTCTGACTGGCATCAGGAAGGGCATCCGGTCAGTAAATGCTCAGCTTCATCCAGTCATCCCGACTCTATCCTGAATTAAGGAATTACAGCTGTAAAAAGGGAGTTTGTATGTATGTATGTATGTATGTATGTATCTATCTATCTATCTATCTATCTATCTATCTATCTATCTATCTATCTATCTATCTATCTATCTATCCATAAAACAAAGAAGTGAGGAGAACCTGTGGCCTAGAGGTTAATACAGCTGCCTAACAGACAAGCAACCCGGGTTCGAATCTCAGAAGGGTATGGCTAGCTGATGAGAGCTAAATAGCTCAAAATAGCTATACTAGTCTCCCTTTAATTCTTTGTCAGCAAAATCTAAATTTAAAACACACACACATACACACACTCATATACAGACATCTGGAAACTAGCCCTAATCAACAAACGAGTCCTAGCCACGAAAACTGACTTCAGACCCAGAACAGAGAGGTAGATTTTACAGAACAATTGTGAACCCTGTCTACACAGAAGCAAACCCCACTGAATTCAGTACTGTTCAGTGTTTATCACTGTATCAGAGTCCCTTATTTTACGTGCTGTCTTACCTGTGGTTAATTGGGATAAAACTGGCATATTGAATGGCTGCTATTTTAAGTTCAAACTAATTGGAAAAGGAAGGTCAACATTCAGGAAATAAATGCTTACTTTCTAGTAAGCGCTAGCACTGTTACTGTTATCTAGTTTGGCTAATGAAATGTCTGCCAGAAAAGAACCAAACTCAGAGAGCACCAAGGACTCCACAGTTCCCTTCCTCCTCCTCCTCCTCCTCTCCATAAAACCCACTCCTTTTTAGCATGGTTACCTAGTTTGGGTCATGAAATGTCTGCAAGAAAGCAACCAAGCTCAGAGAGCACCAAGGACCCCTCAGTCCATCCCTGAGCTACCAATGTTCTCCTTTATTGCTATGCTTACTTTCTCATGGGAATGGGACAATGAGGGATGATGGATCTCCCTTTGGTGAGATCCTAACAGATCTCCTATTCTGAGGACTGCATATTGGGAAAACATCTAGCTGCTTCATTCTAGCGAGGTTGATTGCCATTCCATAGACTAAATCAGCATTCCTCAAACTTGGCAACTCCAAGACACGTGGCCTGGGAAATTGTAGAAGTTGAATCTCCTAAAGTTGCCAAGTTTGAAAAACACTGGTCAAAATAATATCGATTTTGGGGCTGCTTAGTGCCACAGAAAGTGCAAGATCCTTTTGCATGGAGGACCTTGAGTCTGAAAGGACTGTGTCAATGTGCCTATGTGCGTACTTTGCCACACAAACACTTAAAGCACACTGGCATCAGAATGTATAACTCTATATTCTATAAAAAATGCAGTCTGACGTGAATTGCTTGCTTACGGTAAAGGTAATTTCAGTGTCCCAGTTTCACTGATCATTCTTATCATTCAGCTGTGATCATTCTTATCATTCAGATTATGCAGGCTGTGGCACAGGAATAATAATAATAAACTTTATTGTCATTGTATGTGTATACACAGTATACATATACAATGAAATTTACGTGACACCCAAAGACCAGGTCCCACACACATAATTCCCAAACACTCTCCCACCCACCACAATTCCCCACCCCTAAAACCACCCAGAGCAGAGGGCTAGTACTAGTAGCGCCAGAAAGAATGAAGCAACTGGGCCAAAGCCGAAAGGACGCTCAGCTATGGATATATCTGGTGGTGAAAGGAAAGTCCGATGCTGTAAAGATTTTTTCTCCATAGGAACCTGGAATGTAAGATCCATGAATCAAGGCAAGCTAGACGTAGTCAAAAAAGAGATGACAAGACTGAACATCGACATCTTAGGAATCAGCGAACTAAAATGGATAGGAATGGGTGAATTTAACTCAGATGACCATCAGGTACACTACTGTGGGCAAGAATCCCTCAGAAGAAATGGAGTAGCCTTCATAGTTAATAAAAGAATAGGAAATGCAATACTGGGATACAATCCCCAAAATGACAGAATGATCTCAATTCGAATCCAAGGCAAACCATTCAATATCACAGTAGTCCAAATCTATGCCCGGTGCTGAAGAGGATGAAATTGACCGGTTCTATGAAGCCCTACAGCACCTTATAGAATTAACACCAAAAAATGATGTCCTTATCATCATGGGGGATTGGAATGCTAAGGTAGGAAGCCAAAAGATAACCGGAATAACAGGCAAGTTTGGCCTTGGAGTACAAAATGAAGCAGGGCACAGGCTAATAGAATTTTGTCAAGAGAATACGATGGTCATAACAAACACTCTTTTCCAACAACCCAAGAGACGGCTCTACACATGGACATCACCAGACGGTCAACATAGAAATCAGATTGACTATGTGCTCTGCAGCCAAAGATGGAGAAGCTCTATACAGTCAGTAAAAACAAGACCAGGAGCTGACTGTGGCTCAGATCATGAGCTTCTCGTTGCAAAATTTAGGCTTAAATTGAAAAAAGTAGGGAAAAGCACTAGGCCACTCAGGTATGAACTAAATCATATTCCTGATGAATATACAGTAGAGGTGACAAATAATTTAAGGAATTGATCTGATAGACAGAGTGCCTGAAGAACTATGGATGGAAGTTCGCAACATTGTACAAGAGGTAGCAACTAAAACCATCCCAAAGAAAAAGAAATGCAAGAAAGCAAAATGGCTGTCTGAGGAAGCTTTGCAAATAGCTGAGAAAGAAGGGAAGCGAAAGGCAAAGGAGAAAGAGAAAGATACACCCAATTGAATACAGAATTCCAGAGAGTAGCTAGAAGAGATAAGAATGCCTTCTTAAATGAACAGTGCAAAGAAATAGAAGAAAACAACAGAATAGGGAGGACCAGAGATCTCTTCAAGAAAATTGGAGATATGAAGGGAACGTTTCATGCAAAGATGGGCATGATAAAGGACCAAAATGGCAGAGACCTAACAGAGGCAGAAGAGATTAAGAAGAGATGGCAAAACTACACAGAAGAACTATACAAGAATGAGCTTACATCCCAGATAACCACAATGAGATGGTCACTGACCTCGAACCAGACATCCTAGAATGTGAAGTGAAATGGGCCTTAGAAAATCTGAGCAACAACAAAGCTAGTGGAGGTGACAGTATTCCAGCTGAGCTATTCAAAATCTTAAAAGACGATGCAGTAAAAGTGCTACACTCAATTTGCCAGCAAATTTGGAAAACTCAACAGTGGCCACAGGATTGGAAAAGGTCAGTTTACATTCCAATTCCAAAGAAAGGCAATGCCAAAGAATGTTCAAACTATCGCACCATTGCACTCATTTCACATGCTAGTAAAGTTATGCTTAAAATCCTACAAGCTAGACTCCAGCAGTATGTGGATCGAGAACTACCAGAAGTACAGGCAGGATTTCGAAGAGGCAGAGGAACTAGAGATCAAATTGCCAACATACGCTGGATCATGGAGAAAGCTAGGGAGTTCCAGAAAAACATCTACTTCTGCTTCATTGACTATGCAAAAGCCTTTGATTGTGTGGATCACAACAAATTGTGGCAAGTTCTTAAAGAGATGGGAGTACCAGACCATCTCATTTGTCTCCTGAGAAACCTATATGCGGGTCAAGAAGCAACAGTAAGAACCGAACACGGACCCACTGATTGGTTCAAAATTGGAAAAGGAGTCCGGCAAGGCTGTATACTGTCGCCCTGCCTATTTAACTTATATGCAGAGCACATCATGAGAAAGGCAGGGCTAGATGAATCAAAAGCTGGAATTAAGATTGCCGGGAGAAATATCAACAACCTAAGATATGCAGATGATACCACTCTAATGGCAGAAAGTGTAGAGGAACTAAAGAGCCTCTTGATGCGGGTGAAGAAGGAGAGTGCAAAAGTTGGCTTGAAACTCAACATTAAGAAAACCAAAATCATGGCATCCGGCCCTCTCAATTCCTGGCAAATAGATGGGGAAGAAATGGAGGTAGTGACAGATTTTATTTTTCTGGGCTCCAAGATCACCTCAGATGGGGACTGCAGCCAAGAAATTAAAGACGCTTGCTCCTGGGGAGGAAAGCTATGGCAAATCTAGACAGCATACTAAAAAGCAGAGACATCACCCTGCCAACAAAAGTGCGTATAGTCCAGGCCATGGTTTTCCCAGTTGCAATGTATGGCTGTGAAAGTTGGACATAAGAAAGGCTGAGCGCCAAAGAATTGAGGCCTTTGAACTATGGTGCTGGAGAAGACTCCTGCGAGTCCCTTGGACTGCAAGGCGTTCAAACCGGTCAGTCCTAGAAGAGATCAACCCCGACTGCTCTTTAGAAGGCCAGATCCTGAAGTTGAAACTCAAGTTCTTTGGCCACCTAATGAGAAGGAAGGACTCTCTGGAGAAGAGCCTAATGTTGTGAAAGATTGAGGGCAATAGAAGAAGGGGACGACAGAGAATGAGATGGCTGGATGGAGTCACTGAAGCAGTAGGTGTGAATTTAAATGGACTCCAGAAGATGGTAGAGGACAGGAAGACCTGGAGGAACATTGTCCATGGGGTCGCGACGGGTCGGACACGACTTCGCAATTAACAACAACAACAAAACCACCCAAACATCCACCCAACAGACCAAGTAATACTGTCCAACAGTTCACTGATGGTGGCCCTTTAGTTCATCATTAAGTGCAATTATAGCTCTGGGATAAAACTATTCAGAAAACGTGTGGTCCGAGTTTTAAATGTTCTATAGCTTCTGCCAGAAGGCAACAGTCCAAAAAGATTGTAAGCAGGATGGGAAGAGTCTCTGAGAATGTTATGCAACTTCCTCAAACAGCGAGATTTGAAGATGTTGTTCAGGGCTGGTAGCTGGAGTCCGATAATATTCTGGGCAGTTTTAATAATTCTCTGTAGAGCTTTTTTGTCCGCTACAGAGCTGCTCCCATACCATGCAAGAATGTTGTATGTCAGGACACTCTCAGTGGTGCTGTGATAGTAGGACAGAAGTAGATGCTGAGATAGATTTATCTTCCTGAGCATTCTCAGGAAGGACAGCCTCTTCTTTGCCTTCTTCACAAGCATGTTAACATTCATAGTTCATAGAATAATGAACTATCCATGATAAAAGATCTGTGATTATAGCTTCACAACAGGTAGGCTTGTGATAGCAAAATATCATCATATAGGAAACTTTAAACACTGCCACATTTATCAAATATAGCCCTACCTCTTGGTCATAGATACAAAAATTGGAATCATAATTTACCCCACAAAAAGTGGTTGTTTTTTAGGACAATCAGCTGGTACTTAGCACTCTTTCTGAAAAAAATATTTCTTAGGAAACATTGCTTAAAATAGATTAGAAAAATGTAGGGGAATCCTACTTTGGGGATTTTGAATCAAATATTATGATATAGTTATTACAGTATGCTGTTCCTAAGACTTACGTCTGCGTTGCAAGTTTTAAAAAGCTGTGTTTAAGTATTTTATTTATTTTTGTTACTGAACGTTGAAAGCCATCTTTAATATGCAATGGAATGGAGCAAAATGTTTTCAGTAAATAAACGTTTCTGCTAAATCAACTAATGTGTTATGGATATTCAACTAACTTTTGTCTAATTGCTAACTGGTGGACTAAATTTAAATATCTAGTATATGGCTAACATCTCAGTTATATGGATGTGTCAGATAATATATCCATACATGCATCCATGTATATCTGTTGTGTGAGTGATAAGATTCTCTTTTGGGATAAGCAATGATATCACAGCACAGAAAAGTTTTACACAATAGCAATCTAAAGAAACTGAAAACTTAAAATAAAATGTGCTTAAAATTAATTTATATCTGCACCAATGAGTCAATCCCCTTTACGTATTTTCATTTTGTTTTCGTTCACACAGATCACTAGCAAATTATGTGTGCAACACACATAATTATGTAAGCAACACAGATTGGACCAATACTAATGAGTATTGAAACTTTTAGTATTGTAGATCAATACTAAAAGTTACAGAACAGATCAAGGTAGAATTCTATAGAAAAGGAAAAGGCAACTAAAAATTCATCTAAAATACAATATCATAATCAAGAATGGTTTTCAACTGAAATTAAATTCTGGAGCACAATTTTTTTTAATGTAATAAGTTATTCTGGACATTAAATCTCCAAAATTTAATGAGCCATTCATCCAAAAGAAGCAATCAAAAATCTTTTTTCCAGTGAAAAGCAGACAAAATCCTTGAAGCTGATCATGTATGCAGTGCTAATGAAGTGAATATTGGAAAGGATCAATTGACAACCACAACTGAGGCCAAAGTTTCTGTTGCTAAACCAGATGGTTGTTAAGTGAATTTTGCCCCACTTTACAACATTTCTTGCCAGAGTTGTTAAATGAATCACTGCAGATGTTAAGTTAATGACAGGGTTGCTAAAAGAATCTGGCTTAGAAAGTCACCAAAGCTGATCACTATGAGTCAGTTGTCAAGCATCGGAATTTTGATCACGTGAACATGGGGATGATGCATCAGTTGTATAATGGTGAAAATGGTCATAACTCTCTTTTTTAAGTGTTGTAATGTTGAAGGGTCACTAAATCAATCATTGTAAGTCAAGGACGACCTGTACAGTATATGTTTTAGTGACATTTATTTATTTATTTATGAGACTTATATACCGCTTTAACTGCAAGCACTCTCTAAGCGGTGTACACCAGTAAGCAATGTATATATATATATATTTACATTGCCCCCAACAATCAAGGTCCTCATTTTACCTACCCCGGAAGGATGGAAGGCTGAGTCAACCTTGAGCCGGTGAGATTTGAACCGCTGACCTGATGAACATAGGTCAGCTAAAGTGGCCTGCGCCACCTCGGCTCTTCATTTAATATGACTGTCTTGGGTTACAGTGGAATTGCCGCTTTTAAAGTCTGTTCTATTCTAGAATGAATGAATTATTTTTTCAGTACTGGTTGGGTTTGCAATATAACCACTACGTTCAAAAAAAGATCCAACTTATTTCTTATTTTGCTTTTGAAGCTGAAACAGTCTTAGCACTTAACAATGAGTCTCACTGTAGGCCAAAGAACTGAATTATACTGCTAATGTACAATTTAATAATAGAAAGCTTTGTTGCATGTATTATACAATGTATTAGCTTTAGACTCTTTAAAAGCTTGTTAAAAAGAAAGACTACTAAATATTTTCTTTTACATTCAACATTAAAAAGAAAAGAGAAACCAAATGAGTAATAACCATGCCAATTAAAATTTGTCTATGCTGATTAATCAAGCTCTACTTGACTAATGTACCAATTAAAGCAATTAACAATGTAATTTCATACAGGCCTTCGCAGAGGTAAATCCTCTCCAGTTAAAAGGAATTTACTCTTAAGTAACTGCTACTAATCAAACAATCTTACGTATTTATTCTGTTTCCCTTTTCCAATTAAATTTATGATCACAGCCTTAAGCTTGACAACCTACAACATGGGTGTCAAACTGCCGGTCCATGAACCAGTGGTATCATATGGAGGCTGCACCCATCCCAGCTCTGACAATGCAAAAAAGTCACAATCGTCACGCCACGTCACGTGACATGGCAAGTTTGACACCTGTGCCCTACAATATAATAGGGTTTCTCTATCTTAGCATAGAATAACTTGGTGATATTTTTTATAGGTTTTCTGATCTATAATCACTTCTGAACCAGCATAGCCAGAGGCTATATAGTACACACACACACACACACACACACACACACACACAGAGAGAGAGAGAGAGAGAGAGAGAGAGAGATATCAAGTTAAGTTATATATTCCAGAAATCATCTTACATAAACCACTGAAAGTAAAATTGGTAGTATATAAATTTAATAAATAATAATAATAACATTGACATTGACAACATCTAGCATTATTGTAGCTGGTTTCCTGGGAGGAAAGTAAGTGGGATGATTGTGATACAAAACATTTTTCTATAACCTTCAGTTTTACATGCTAAAACTCTCTCATATAGAATATATGTATGTATGTATGTATGTATGTATGTATGTATGTATGTATGTATCAACCATACTTTAGAGTGCAGGTAATACAAAGACTTACAAATGAAATTTTATCTATTCACACCTTAATAATTCGCTAGTGATACCTATATTTTATAACCAGTCCCAGAAAAAGAAACTCTTCTGAACTTTAAAATAACTATGTGTTCAATAATCATGAAATATATTTCATTATGATAAGAGATAATGTTTTCTGTGGCATTTTCTAGTGATGCTTCTAGTATTTTTTTTTTTTCAGGCTGACCTTCAGTTTGTTACTTGTATAAAAAAGCTGCTTCATTTATAAGTTGTTTGGAGGTAGAATTACCCAGTTTTGTTTCATTGTTCCAAAAGTGGGAGGGAGAGAAGGAGAGAAGGAAGGAAGGGAGGAAGGGAGGAAGAAAGGAAGGGAGGGAGGAAGGGACAAAGGGAGGGAGGGAGGGAGGAAGGAAGGAAAATTGCTTTGTTTTACGGCAAAGCCACAACAGGATTGTGCAGCCTGTAAACAC
The DNA here is from genome assembly GCF_016545835.1 of Crotalus tigris. NCBI lineage: Eukaryota > Metazoa > Chordata > Lepidosauria > Squamata > Viperidae > Crotalus > Crotalus tigris. The sequence goes on from NW_024100456.1 coordinate 423,326, forward strand.
AAAAGCCAACATTCCTTCAGAGGAATATAGATTGCAGCATTGCTTTTGATGTCATGAATATGCCAGGAGCGCATCAGCCTGGCGAATGAAGGCAGGCAGAACTAAAGTTGCAGAACAGGAATGTCTGCAGCATGTCTGTCAAGACAGATGGGTTGGCAAGGTGATGTTATAAATTACCATCAGGTGCCAGTCACGGGGATAAAAGCCTTGCTCTGGACAACGGTCATCGATCAGACACAGATCTCCAAGACAATCTCTGATGACATTCCATAAGGATAAAAGGTTAGGTTTCACATATTGAGTTATGAATTGCAAGGGCATGTTTTAATTAAAGGACGGTCTAAGGGCTGGATGGAGGATAATCAGATAGCCTTTCTTTCTTTCTTCCTTTTTTCCCCCCCCCTTTCAATATCAGCAACAAGGACACTGTTGCTTTCTTTTCTGAAGAACAAGATTTTTTAGGAGATGCACAGAATGGTTCAAACTAATGTGCCCAGGGGAAATTTTCAGAAAGAACTTAGGTATGGTCGAGCGATGACAACTACACTACACACAGATTAGAGATAATCTTGCATACCGGGAAGAACAACAAATGAATCAGTTAGCCAAACACAAACACTTTTTTTTTTCAAATTATCCAGATGCTTGAAATCCCCTCCCCATATGGTATTAAAAGAAAATAAACTTCTAAATATATCTTATTTATATGTATGTATTTCTCAATATAAATTAACGGAGATGACTTTTTTTGGGAAAACACGTCAAAATATTTGTGGAATAGCCATCTGTTTCTTTTAAGGAGAGGATTGTATCCCACAATTCATAGAGACTTAGGAAAGAATTAATATTAATTCTTTCACCATTAATTAATGGTGGAATGGAATCATTAAAGAAAGGATGCAAAAGAAGGGACAGAATGAAATGTGATCAACAAAAAAAAATAAAAATATTTTTAAATTTATTTTAAAATGATTAAATAGAATTCCACGGTGAGTTGTCCATAGCAAGTTGGCCGTGGGGAGTTGGCCATGGCGAGTTGGTCATGGTGAGTTGGCCACAGCGAGTTGGCTGTGGCAAATTGTCCCATTCCCTTCTTATAAATAGGGAGCCTCACTACAACCAGAGTCTGTCTGATAGGCACAGGTTTTTGGTGTCATAAGAGACCTGCAAAGTCCTTCCACCTATATTTCTGTAGGCCAGGTGGATATTGATCATTGAGAATATTTGTGGCTCAGGTTATAATTGAGGAATCCTTGGTGCTCTCTGAGCTTGGTTGTTTTCTTGCAGACATTTCAGTACCCAAACTAGGTAACATCATCAGTACTAGTTCTGATGATATCCTCAAGAAAACAACCAAGCTCAGAGAGAACCAAGAACCCTGCAGATGGATATGGCTGACATATCTATAGAAAACAGTTCTAGCTATGTTTCACAGAAAAGCTCTCCAACCAAGAGAACACCAACAGCCCTACAGAAAATACCTTTAAATGCTGCAATTCTTGGAATAGAAAGATACATATGCACTCAACAAGCAATAATATTTCAGCTGTTCAGCCTGCAATTGTCAGTTCAGCCCCCCAAAAACGATAGGATATGCTATGTTTTGAGAGAGATTGAGCATGAGCTGTGCCATCTTCACCCTTGATCAAGGTAACAGGATCCATAGACTAACCTAGATTAAGAAATGATAGGAAGCTATTTTTCCCCATCTCACAAAGACAGTTTACAGTACAGAGTTGATCAGACCTGTCAAAGAGAACTAGATATATAAGGACCCAGCTCCATAAAAATCGGAAGCTTCTTGAAGGACTGGCACAATCATTACTTTCTGCCATTAGATTTCATCTGAGGATCAGAGGACAATCACAATCTCATATAGTAAATCTAATTCTAAGAGAGCCACCTATCTTTAGCTCAACAGTGGGCACTTTTTGACTTAGGCACTGTGCCTCCTTATGTTAAAGCCATTATCCACTTTATATGGCATGAATGATATCAATTATTGTGATTAAAAAAAAAAATCTTGCAATTTAAAGGAATTTCAATGAAGGCTAGCTTTCCTTCTAAATTAAAGGTCATTGGTAACCTGGAGTACCACAGGGTGGTAGGTACTGTAGATAGGAAGGAAGCAATGGATGGAAACTGATCAAAGAGAGAAGCAACCTAGAACTAAGGAGAAATTTCATGACAGTTAGAACAATTAATCAGTAGAACAATTTGTCTCCAGAAGCTGTGAATGCTCCAACACTGGAGGTTTTTAAGAATTGTATTTAACACTCCAAATTCAAGTTTTGGGAAAACAGAAACACCCAAAACCCAACCCCATAAGACTCAGGGCAGCTTAAAGCATTAAAAAAATTAGAAAAACAGTAACAGATGGAGACAAAGAAAAGGAAAACATATTTTGATGGAAATATGCATGTTCTGACTATCAAAGGATTTACATGTTTTCATTCTCCTTTTCAGCAATTGCACATGGCATTCATACTGAGGACATTATACTTGAGCAGAAGACGTGCTGCCACTGAGTGACCCTTTGAATATTTGTAGCTTAAATTTTGTACCCCTACTCCTGCAGTTAGCTGGTGTAGAGTCTAATGGTCTTAAACAGACCCCTTGGAGACTAGTGACAGGACTTCATAGGATTGGCCTGGCTCTTTCCTCTAAAGCAGGGGTCTTCAAACTTGGCCCTTTTATGACTGGTGGACTTTAACTCCCAGAATTCCTCAGCCAGCGTGCCTGGCTGAGGAATTCTGGGAGTTGAAGTCCACCAGTCATAAAAGGGCCAAGTTTGAAGACCCATGCTCTACAGCCATCCCTTAGTAATGAATTGTTTGTTTCTTTACTCAATCGTCCTCACCACTCCTTCTCTTGGGGGACTAATTAATCAATCTGATTGGGTTTAACTGGAGTTGGTCTAATCCTATTCAAGACCAGTTGTTCTTGGGGAAAAAAATAGCCCCTTTTGGATTTCCCCACAACTTATTCATCACTTCATTGTCCCAGATCAGGAATCTCCAAACTTGACAACTTTAAGACTTGTGGACATCAACTCCCAGAATTCCTCAGCCAACCATAAGTTTTAAAGTTGAAGTCCATAAGTCTTAAAGTTACCAAATTTGTCCTGTCCTAGATAATGGCAGGGCTAATGAGCAAACATTTTCAGTTTTTTTTGGTAGACAGTGATGGTGAGGATGATTGACTTGCACATAAACAAGCACACTTTTAGAAATTTGTTAGACTGACAACTATTCTACTCACAGATTAATTTAACCTATGTAGCTGCATGAATTGTGGTCCTTACTAATTTCCTGAAAGAATAAGGTCAGAGCAGGGACTAGTGATGACCAATTTGTCAACTTAACATTTTGTCAGTTATAGCCCACCCTTTACAAATTGGTTTCTTTTCCCCTAAGCAATCACAAAATGTGAAGTTTCTGACCATTTTTTTTCTTTTGTTATTTTTGCTAATTATTTTTCCTAATTTACATTGTGTCTGTCTACTAGAACACAGGTTTTGTATTCATTATACCCTAATATTTATTTCTTTTGTAAGTTAGACATTTGAAAACTGCAACGGAAAATTCTGAAAAGTGCAAACTTTGGTGTACCAGGCTGTTCTGCTTCACGTACAGTTTCAGGAAGTGCAAAATGGCAACCTTTACATAAAGATGAGACTTTAACAAGTTTTTCTTTGACAGGCTTTCAAGACTGATGTCAGTCCTTCAAGGTAGACAAGGTCAGGAAACAGGAATCACTTGAAGTTTTGGAAAGTACTTTGAAGTAGTTAGAAAATTACTTTCATACCATCACTAATAGCTATTGCTGACCAGAATACATTCCTTATGCATTGAATGCCTGTCAGAACTTACACCTAGCACAATCAGCTGGGATCATTTTAAATGTCTTTCTCACACTTTTGACTTTTCCAGGACTTAGATACTTTTTCTATGATAGCTCAGCACTTCGGATCTCTGAATAGAATAGAACAGAACAGAACAGAACAGAACAGAATAGAATAGAATAGAACTGGAAGGGACCTTGGAGGTCTTCTAATCCAGCCCCCTGCTCAAGCAGGAGAACCTACGCCATCTCAGATCAGTGACTGTCTAGACTCTTGTTTAAAATCTTCAGCGATGGAGCATGCACGATTTCTGGCTGTAAGCTGTTTCACTGGTTGATTGACCTCACTGTCAAGAAGTTCCTCCTTAATTCCAGATTGCTTCTCTCTTTGATCAGTTTCCAACCATTGTTTCTCGTCCTTCCCTCTGGTGCTTTGGTGAACAACCTGGCCCCCTCTTCCTTGTGGCAGCCCCTCAGATACTGGAAGACTGCTATCATGTCTTCCCTATTTCTTCTTTTCTTTAGACTAGCCAAACCCAAGTCCCGCAGCCATTTTTCATATGTTTTGGTCTTCAGGCCTTTCATCTCTAAGTCCAGCCCACATTTCATCATAGCTGCCCCAGGGGTTTATAAACAACACAAGTAGGTATGAGTGGGTAATTCCCTGACTCTGCCCTTAGTGGCACCACTGCAAAGCAACCTCAAATCTCTGTAACAATAGAAAGTTTGCCTCTTTTTTTCTTATCAAACAACTTGGGCAGAATTCAGACATTTAAAAGAAGCTTTGATTTCAGCACAGCTTTATTTATGTTTCTGAATTCACTTTAATTTCTATATTCAGGAGCAGGAGGCCCAAAGATCTCATCTAATTAGAACAGAACCTGAAGGCTAGGACACAACTTACAGAAGCATGGTGGAAAGTAGAGTTGTCCAGAATAAACGGACATTTGTCCAATCACCAATAAAAACAGGATGAGAAGGATAAACCTCTGGCTGCCAGATATTTCTGAAAGGGAGTTGATCTAAGCCAGGAGTCTTCAAAATTGGTCCTCTTATGACTAGTGGACTTCAACTCCCAGAATTCCTCAGCCAGCATGCCTGGCTGAGGAATTCTGGGAGTTGAAGTCCACAAGTCATAAAAGGGCCAAGTGTGAAAACCCCTGATAAGCCAATGACTAAATAATCTGGAAACAGAGAGCTATGTTATGGGAGGTGATCCTGTCTGCATTATATGGAAAGCAGTTGTGGTGAAGCTCAGCAACATCTGGAGGGCAAGAGGATCCCTTCCCTGACCTAGATACTATTCAGATACACTAAATAGTCACGGGTGGGAGAAATCATCCATTCACAAAAGAGTTCCATTCTGCAGTTTCTGCAGTTTTTTTTTAGTTTATTAGTTTTGGATACTGCTTACTTAGAGAAAGTCAGCATTGCAATTCAGTAGTGCATCATAGCGTCCTGTTGAAATACCCAACATGGATAAGCTTGACATGCTGGGTGACAGGAACTGTCAGCCAGTTTCCTGCCATAATTACGCTGTGAGAAGTCCTACAGGGGGTTATGAACAATGCATTTCATTCTTGTCAATATCTATTGAAGGTGCTGCTCTGTCATTTTGTATACGGGGCTTTTATGATTATGATTATTATGGTTATTAAATCAACAAAAATTTAAAGCTCAGGCCTACAGGTCTTCTTACCACTGCTGGGTAATATTAAAATGTCATTACTGAGTTCTCAACTTTTGCCTTGCTATAATATTATTCTCTGTTGATCGCTTTCCTGAACTGAAATTTAAAACTGTCATCTCTTGCAGAAGTAGTTCAGCTGCACATATAAGGGAAGCAAAATTAAATATTCATTCAAAGAGTGCATTTCAAGCTAAAATTGACTGACGGTCCTCAAGGCAAAAAAAAATGTATTTAAGTCGCAAAATAATATTTCTATCTTTTTTTTTAAAAAAAGGAAAAACGAAAAGGGAGAATTTTAAAAATGCATCATGTCTGTTTATATGGTTTAAGCAAACAGTCACAAAATGCGTTTATCTCCAACATCAGAAGGAAATCTCTCCTCTTGGCTTTTTGTATCTATTTTCCTTCATCATGTTGACCTCATTGCTGTTTCAGATGCACCAGGCAATTTTCAAAAGCGAGCAATTTTGAAACATCGTTTACTCAATTCCAGTGTACAGTCATAAACAGAGGTAGGTCATCAGGCTCACCAGATATTTGGGATTTCAGATCCTTTCAGCCTGTACAGTCACAACCAAAGAGAAGAGACTGGGGAAGATGTTTTCCAAAGTTTGAGGTGGACATCAAGTTGTCCACTCTTTGGCCTCTTGCAAAAGTGCCACGGGTGGAATTAAGGATCCATTCAATGGAGCCCAGATCTAGAAATGGAACACGTGTGTTATAGGTTTCCTAAAGCTTAATCACCCCCTCCCAATCTATATGAAGGAATTTCTTTGGAAACTGGGATTCACTGACTTTGAATGAAGATAAGATCTAAGTCAATGACCAAATGATCTTGATGTGGAAGGCCAGGTTTTCAGGGACAATCCTGGTCATATTACGTGGAAAATAGTCCTCTTATTACCATTACCACTGTCACCATTATTCTCTCCAAATTCCAGTGGAGAAGTAACTTCTCATCCCAAAATGCTTTGTTCATTCTGAATACACCTGTGATCAAGTATGCAAACTTTTTGCGAAGTTGCAAAAGTCGTTACTAAAACATGATGAATAAAATTATTCTGAAAAAGTACAGGATATACTTTCCTACCACTAAGGGCCAATCAAATAGCAACAGTACTTAGACTTATATACCACTTTACAGTGCTTTACAGCCCTCTCTAAGCGGTTTACAGGGTCAGCCTGTTGTCCCCAACAATCTGGGTCCTCGGAAGGATGGAAGGCCAACTCAACCTTGAGCTGGTGAGATTCAAACTGCCAAACTGCTGGCAGCTGGCAAGTAGCCTACTGACCACTGCACCACCTCGGCTTATATATGGAATTCCTACAGCTCAGGGGAAGAATGTTTTGATATTGCAGAATTGAAGTAGACATTGTTAGACCATACAGAACTGAAATAAAATCTACCATCTAGTTTATATTATCCTATTTATATAGGATTCTAAGACTAGTGTTCTCCTGTCATTAAAAATATGATTCTCAGCAGGAATTTTCTCTTTATGTCTAATAGAGAAACATCTAGCTAGGATTGAACTCTCAACCTTCCAAGTGGGAGGTGAGCCTCTTCACCTCCAGGCCACCATGCCATTTAATTAAAGTCATCCGATATTGAGGTCAATATGATATTGCTTTACAAACAGCCCAGAAGAAGCTAAATAACAATAACAAAAAAAATAATATGCAACTTTTATTTTTAAACTGAACTATCATTAGCTATTCTATCTTGGTTGGTCTTAAAAAGCTAATTAGAACCTGAATGAAAGATTATCATAAAATAAGTAAACTGTTGGTTATATTAAGTAGTCATCATCGTCATCAATGCCATCCACCATGGCAATAGCAAACCAAATCCCCAGTTGAATAAGACAATGGCAAACCAATTCCACAGTATAGAATAGAATAGAGCTGGAAGGGACCTTGGAGGTCTTCTAGTCCAGCCCATCCACTTAAGCAGGAGAACCTGCACCAGGACAGATGATTGTCTAATCTCTTCTTAAAAATCTCCAGTGATGGTGCGCCCACAATTTCTGGGTGTAGACTGTTCCACTGGTTGATTGTACTTACTGTCAGGAAGTTTCTCCTTAATTCCAGGTTGCTTCTCTCTTTGATCAGTTTCTATCCATTGTTTCTCGTCCTACTCTCTGGTACTTTGGCGAACACCCTGACTCCCTCTGCCTTGTGGCAGCCCCTCAGATACTGGAATACTGCTATCATGTCTCCCCTGTTTCTTCTTTTCTTTAAACTAGCCAAGCCCAAGTCCCACACCCATTCTTCATATGTTTTAGCCTCCAGGCCTTTGATCATCTTAGTTGCTCTTCTCTGAATTTTTTCTAAACTCTCAACAACTTTTTTGTGATACGGTGACCAAAATTGGCTGCAGTATTCCAGGTGCAGTCTTACTAGGGCAGTGGTTCTCAACCTTTTTAATGCCACGACCCCCAACCAGTCGTAAGTCGAGGACTACTCAACTGGTGCAGCACCGTTTGCAGAATGGGACTTTTGGCGGGCTCAGCAGGGCAGAGACAGCCTGGACAATTCCTATTGGCTTTTGAAAGCCAATAGAATTAGACTCTATTCAAGAGAGTCTATTCTATTGGCTTTCAAAAGCCAATAGAATAAAAGGGAGTAGCACAGCTAAGGAAAAGGGGGAAAAAATGGCGGACTGCGTTGTTTGGCGACCCCCGTGAAATGGTCGTTCGACTCACAGGTTGAGAACCACTGTACTAGGGCTTTGTAAAGCGGTACTAGTACTTTGCGTGATCTTGATTCTATTTGGCTGTTTCTTTGAAGTCAGCAGGAATTCCGCTCAAACGGAAGGTAGTTTATAACTTACTGATATGAATTTATTTTTCAGCCTTACGTTGCGGCAAGGCATATGATTCACCGTGGCCTTATTTTTGTTTTATTTTGTTTGCTTGTAGTGAAGGCTAGTAAATAAACAAAAGAAAGAGAAATATTTAGAAGCACCAAACATAATTCAGCTGTTGCATTTGGCTTGGAAAGTCAACACATTATTAAACGGCTCTACAGTTTCTTAGGAGATCTGCTCCTTAATATTTCCCTGTTCTCTCCTGATCATTCCTCCTTTTTATCAATGCTTTTTTTTTTCTATTTCTACTTTCCCACTACCAAGTTGTTGTCTAAGTCATATCCGGATTCTACCCTAATCCAATATAAAAGTTGCCTTGTTTGTGTGTCATACTCCAGTGGTGAGTTTTCTAAGTCCATAGCTAATATGAGAAGAGTCTTTTTTTTTTCCCTTTCTTTATCACTAGGACTAACACATATTAGCATGTGAACTTTAAATGTATCTCCCAGGTCACTAGAATTGTCTGCAGAATTTGCTGCTTTGGGCAGAATTCTCCTTCAAAAGAAAGGAAGCCTTGTTTTAGCAGGATGGTGGCTGGCACTGACATTCACAGGAAGTAAGAATGGTGAAAGAGTGTAACAGCATCACACGTCAAGCTTGATCCCTTTCGGTCATGCATGTGACATCTCACAGTCCATACAGAAACGGGGCAGAGCTTAAATTGTGACATTGCAGTCCTGCTTCTATCAGCCTTGACTTCTGCAAGATGTCAGAGCAAACCAAGATTCTCCTAGAAAATGTGTCTTATCATTTTTGGGGTAAGTGTCCTTGTTATTTTTTCCCCACAGTTTTCAGATCAGCTTAGTCCAGGGGTCTTCAAACTTGGCCCTTTTATGACTTGTGGACTTCCACTCCCAGAATTCTTCAGCCAGGCACGCTGGTTGAGGAATTCTGGGAGTTGAAGTTCACAAGTCATAAAAGGGCCAAGTTTGAAGACCCCTGGCTTTGTCTACCCCAAAGATGCCGAGTGTTGTCTCACACTTCAAAACCAGCAAAGTTTGATTCCTATTTTTTTTCTTTCTCTTTTTCTTAATCCCAAAGTAAGAGGATGTACTCACTTTTTGATATGACTGAATATGCTCTCTGGATTTTTTTTTCTTATACCATATAGATGCCTTCTTCTAGGCCAGAAGTTCAAATGTACAGAGAAAACTAACATATAATCAAAATGGGTTTTTCCATGTTGGCTTTTTTGTGGGGGGTAAAATAAATGATGATATGTGTTGTTGTTCATCTACTTTTAAGAACTGCTAAGGATCAGATGATTTTTTTTACTATGCCTTGATACATAAAACCATAGAACACAAAGAAGGTGTACTTTTTTAAAAAAGCTTTTTGAGCTAATGGTAAGGTACAAAAAAATGTCATATTTTTTTCCCTGCTTGATTCCAGGCTAATTAAACAATTAGTCAAATTAGTCATGGGTAACTATGTATGATAACAATCACAGTAAGAATTTTGTGTCACTGAAACACACTACTTAAGTAGAGTGTCTTTACACTCTAAGCTCTACTTAAACTGACACAGTTTAAGTCAATTAGGTCAGTGGTTCTCAACCTTTCTAATGCCACGACCCCATAATACAGTTCCCCATGTTGTGGTGACCCCCCAACCACTAATACATCACCGGGTGCCAGGGGCGTGGCCAAAGAAAAGGGGCAAAAAATGGCAGACAGCCTTGTTTGGAGACCCCCATGAAATGGTTGTTTGACCCCAAATGGGGTCCCGACCCCAGGTTGAGAACCACTGAATTAGGTGAATGTAATATATTTTACTTCTAACATAAATATATTTAGTTATGTGTTTAACTTCTATAAATCTTCAAATCTGTTATTTTTCCAATTCATTTACTTCCAATTCAAGGTGTGTTTTTTTCTACACCATTAAAATTACAAAAAAATATATTTTTTTTACATTTGAGATCTTTTCAAAATGGAAAAAAATATGTTTTTCTTCTTTCAAACTTTTCTCTCTTTACGATAACTTAAACCTCTGCTGAGCCTTTTGCGTTACCATAAATGCAATTGTCTTGTGAAATTATTTGCTGATTAAACTCGGCTTCTGCCTAAATAAATGTCATATCTGAACCATAAAACCCAGGATTTAGCTGACTAATTATGCAAAGCGCATGACTTTATCTCATTTTCTTTTCACTGATGAGCCTAGCCCAGAACGATTATTATTTAATTATGTTTAGAAAAACACAGGCAAAAAACCCTATAATCTACAAAGGGTACATCTTGGTATTAATTGATTCAGAGAATTCAAAGCACCAGAATCTAATGTCAGTCTGTCTTTGAAAAGCCCCACACTTCCTTTTAATCTGTTGCTATTAATTACAACAGCAATCAATAACTGGTTCCCATTGATCAACCTTCTTATTTTGTCAGTCAGACAAGAAAATGAGATATGCACACAATAGGAAATGCCTTTCTTTTCTCCCTCGCTGCCTAAGAGCACAATGAGAAGAAAACAAGCATTGTCATCAAGTACATCTAAGAGAACATTATGCTTCCATAGAAATTTCATTGACTTTAACTTTCTTAGGCATTCTTAGGCACATGCTCCCCTTTTTCCACTGTTGAGTTGACTTCAAGTAGAACATTTAGTTTCTCTTCCAAAAGTGAATAATTATCTGAAGAAAGCGTGGATGTAAAGTAGATGAAACTGACCTGTGCTGTTCCAGCTTTTTTCCAACTTTCATAGTATTGCATGAGTTTATATAGCCATGAGAACGGATATCAATAAAGGAGAATATTTATAGGTCAGGGTTGAAATGAGGGTGCTCTTTGAGTTTGGTTGTTTTCCTGCAGATATTTAATTACTCAAACTAGGTAACATCAGTGCTAGCAATTAGCATTGATGATGTTAGCTAGATTGGGTCATGAAACGTCTGCAAGAAAACAACCAAGCTCAGAGAGCACCAAGGACCCCTCATAAGAACGGAGAATACTTGTAACATCTGCTCCCAGTTTTATCCTGGATTGCTAGCAAGGGCTGTATGAACATACTGTAAACAATATCATTAGCTTACAGACCAAGTTTTGAAACCATCTCTTGATAAAGTAATTCCAAGTTCATTGGATCTCCGTTGTTCTTTCTATTGTAATTGATGAGAGAGTTGTTAACAGATATATACTCTATGTAGAAATCCATCAAACAGAAACTCTGCAGCATAAAAGCAGGCAAACAAACAAATCACCTTTAGACTAGAAAAGTCAAGTGTCCAAAGATTGCTGTACAATTCAGCACAAAAATGATACAAAATTCAATACAAAAATGAAAGCTATGAACCTGTGCAACTAACAGATTCAGACTGATCTGGAACAAGTTTAGTGAATCCAACCATTCAGAGTGAGTTGGATTAACAAGGACACAATAAAGGTACACACTGTCCAAATGTGTAAATAGAATTCTAGGACAGAACAGAATAGAATAGGATGGGACAGGACAGAACAGGACAGAATACTTTATTTGGCCAAGTGTGGTTAGACACACAAGGAATTTGTCTCCAATGCATAAGCTCTCAGTGTACATACAACAATAAAGTGATAGGTCATAAATAGAATAGAATAGAATAGAATAGAATAGAATAGAATAGAATAGAGCTGGAAGGTCTTCTAGGGCATCCCAAATGAAGACCCAATGTGCCAGGCTTACCAGGAAAAAGAATGGTTAACCCACCAGTATCCCAATTGCCACTCATTTCACTTAATATATTTAAAATATTAAGCCAGTTCAATGAAACGGTGGGTGAATTTGGTTTCCTTATTCTCAGTTAGGAGCTTGACATGCAAGTTAGAAACATAGGGTCATGGTTAACTCACAAATGTGCCTGATGTGTGACTCTCCTTTCAGCCAAGCTCTATAAGGTTTTCTTTGGTATTCTCTCTCTCTCTCTCTCTCTCTCTCTCTCTCTCTCTCTCTCTCTCTCTCTCTCTCTCTCTCTCTCTCTCCATCTACATACCTACTTACCTACCCATCATCTATCTCTCCCTTGACATCCTGTAGAGATATCCAAAGCAGGGGAAGATTACTAAAACACATTAGCAACAGAAGAACCATTGTAGTCTCTGGGTTTGGGACTACGGCATTGAAGCTTAAGACAATGTTGGACTGGCACCCCTAAATCTATCCGATGTGTTGTTTTCACTGATAGAAATTCAGAATGTAAAGGAGAAGTCAATAAAGAGAGGGAGAGCTAAACCAGGCAGAAGAGAAACAGAATGAAAGAGCTGGGGCACCCAGCCTGTTTCGTGGCTCTTCTTTTTGCAAAGTTCTCTTTATGCATGCCTATGCACCCACTTGAATATCCATCTCTTCACTCATTCCTGTCAATTGAACAGTAAAGTAAAGTTTAATGGGTGATAATTGCTAACAGAGCAATTTCTACAAGCAACCGGGGTTCCTATTGATAATTTAAAAAAAAGTTATGCAAGTCAATTAAGGCACAAAGTTCTATCGAGTCAATATAACTTGAGATTGATTTCTGCCATCTTGCTACAAGTTCATGGTGAATTGTTGTCCCAAGCAAGTGAGAGAATGTAACTCTCAGGTAGAGCTACATTTTAATATTCATTTTGTGTTATAAATAGCTACATCTGGATTCATTTTAAATCACATGCTTCCTTGGAAGCCAGAAGCATTTGAGTTGTATTACTTTGCTTGCTTATTTATTCTGTGTTTCAGTCCAGCAAGGTGGATCACAGTGTTATAAATTACAAAAAAAATACTACATAATGTAATGCACATAGAGGTAGTCCTCAGTTAACAATGGACCAGAATTTCCATCACCAAGTAACAGAATAATTGAGTTGGAAATTGACATCGTGGGCTGTCCCTTGATATCACTAGATGCCATCACCAGGGCCCGTTGCCTTAGAAGAGTGAGGAAAGTCCTCAGAGGTGACTCACACCTTGATCAGCACTTCTTTACTCTCCTACCATTGGGTAGGAGACATAGAAGCATACCCAGCCGCACCAACAGGCTGAAGAACAGTTTCTACTCATGGGCTACCAGATTCCTGAATGGGAAATAACTCCATGTATAATAGACTTGCAGGGCCAGCACACTGTGCAATAATTTCACGTGGTGTAATAAAATTGTGTGTTTGTTGTCACTGTGAGTTGTGTCGGGGGTGCACAAAGGGAGGCTTAGCCAATCTGATTGTACACGTTGTACAATCTTTGACAATAAAGATTGATTTGATTTTATTTGATCTGAAGGGACTTTGGAGGTCTTCTAGTCCAACCCCCTGCTCAGGCAGGAAACCTATACCATATCAGACAAATGGTTGTCCAATCTCTTCTTATAAACTCTTAGTGTTGGAGCATCCACGACGTCTGAAGGCAAGTTGTTCCAACTGTCAGGAAATTTCTCTTTAGATCTAGGTTGCTTCTCCTTGATCAGTTTTCTATCCATTGCTCCTTGTCCTGCTTCCTGGTGCTTCCCCCTCTTTAGGGCAACCCCTTAGTGATGTGGTCATAAAGGAAGAGATCACTTGACTGAGTCACTTGGTGATGGGAATCTTTTACAGTCCCTGTTGCTGTCATTAATAAAACATTGTGGGTCATCAAGTGAGCCTGTTGTGATTCCGTGCCAGCCTGTGCTCCCGGCAGTTGAGTCTGGGGAATCAGAGGAGGAGGAGGAGGAATGGGGCCCTGGAGAGCCATAAGAGTCAGAAGGAGGCTCTGATGAGCTACTGGACTTACACACTGTTGAAGAGGCTGGCCCTTCCACTTGTGAGAGCCAGCTGTGCTGGGAAGTGGAGTCAGACTCGGAAGAAGCACAGCTGGAAGCACTCCGAGATGATCGTAAACGCAGGCAGGCCACACGAGTAGTTCAGAGGGAGGCAATGGGGCAACTCCAGGGGAAGAGGAGAAAGCAGTGAGAAGCCATGCCTTGGGGGCTGCATAACAAAAAGGGAATATATGGGCAGGGCTAGTTGCTGGAGGCAACCGTTTGCAAAGAACGTCAGTGTCAAGGGATCATGGTCTGCTTGTTTTGCCTGTGAATAATTTCTTGTTTTGACTCGTGCTCTGTTTTGCTTTTGAACAAACTATCTGTTGGAAAAGTGTTCTGTTGCTTTTGTTTTGTGGGGAAATTATCAGAACTGTATATCAAATTAAAAAGGGTTGTTTTTTTCCAGCCTATTGTTAAAAGAGAGGATGTCCTGTGAAGTAACAAGGATGTACGTAGGCTGGGACAGAACAGAGCTCTAGATGGCTTTCAAGCCTGTAGGCAGGCAGGCAGGAAAAGTGGGGGAAAGTGGATAGGGGGTGACTGTTACCAGGTGGAAGAAGATGCAAGACAGTTATTGAAGTGACTTGTGACCTTCTTGACAGGCTCCTACTTTGGCTGTCAGAAGCTGGCACGGAAGGCTACAAATGCTGCCACCTTTGTATCAGCCAAGAATTACGTTGCATCTTAACCTGGCAGATGCCACTGGGCATTGTGTGTATGCATGTGTGTGCATGAGTGTGTGTGTGTGTGTGTGTGTGCATGTGTGTGCGTGCGTGCGTGTGTGTGTGTGTGTTTAAGTACCATTGTACTCCCACCCAAGGGTTTTAGTTACAATTCCTGAATTATATTGCATTCTTTTATAGATTCTTCTATAGAAGTTGCTGTCTTTTATAAAAAAAAACTCATCTGATATTTTTTTTTAAAAAAATAACAATTAATATTGCCAAGTCAGTAGGATGTAGTTGTGAAAGGACCTGCAAAATCAGGAGTATAAAATGCCAGAGCATTTTTGTCCTCTTACAAAGATTTTTTTTTTTTAGTCCCGGGGAGATAAAATTGGAAATTTTTCTGAGACTCTCCTAGACCGTAAAGGCAATAGTTACTGTTACATTTAAGAGTGGTCTCTAGTATTTATATTAAAACAGGCAATTTTGAACTTTCAAAAGCGGGATTTAATGTTCCCCAAATTCTTGGAGGGAGGGGTACAGGGGCCACATGACACAGGAACAAGATAAATGAGATGTTTTCTATAACAGGGAATTGCAAGTGCACAATTTATCAACATGGTAAGTAAATAAATTGCTCCGTTGCCTTGGCATTTGGAGCCATGTCAATTCACATTCCTCTGCCCCCCATTTCAGACATGTTTAAAAGAGCCTTCCAAACCAAAAGGCTGCCATAAGGCAGAGGGGTCCAGGTTGTTCACTAGAGCACCAGAGGGAAGGACGAGAAACAATGGTTGGAAACTGATCAAAGAGAGAAGCAACCTGGAACTAAAGAGAAACTTCCTGACAGTAAGGACAATCAACCAGTGGACCAGCTTGCCTTCAGAAATCATGGGTGCTCTATCACTGGAGGTTTTTAAGAAGAGACTGGACATTCACCTGTCTATGATGGTATAGGTTCTCCTGCTTGAACAGGGGACTGGACCAGAAGACCTCCAAGGTCCCTTCCAGTTCTATTCTATTCTATTCTATTCTATTCTATTCTATTCTATTCTATTCTATTCTATTCTATTCTATTCTATTCTACTCTACTCTACTCTACACTACACTCTACTCTACTCTACTCTACTCTACTCTACTCTACTCTCTACTCTACTCTACTCTACTCTACTCTACTCTACTCTACTCTACTCTATTCTCTACTCTACTCTACTCTATTCTACTCTACTCTATTCTCTACTCTACTATATTCTATTCTACTCTACTCTCTATTCTACTCTCTACTCTACTCTACTCTACTCTACTCCACTTTACGCTACCCTATTCTATTCTATTCTATTCTATTCTATTCTATTCTATTCCTGTCTCTTCCCAGACCTTGTCCAAAGTGATACATTACATTATTTTTCAACACTTCTAATTCTTCCAGCATTATTTTTTTTATTCTATGCCACACAGAGTTATTATAGAGTGGAGCAGCCTTGTAAACTCCTTAATAAAGAAATAAATAAATCACACAGATTTAAAAGAAAAAGTATCACAAAGAAAATTGTGCTTGCATCTTGCTCAACTCACCACCTTGGTTGTCTACATGACGATTTTCAAACTGCTTTTAGGGGTTAATATCATTTGTTCCATAGAACAAAGTTAGCAACCCACTGGTGGGAATTTTAATAGAGGTGAAAATCATGAAATATGTTCTACTGAGTTAAAGCGAGAAGTATAAGTGGTTTTGCCTGAATCCAACCTATAGTCAATTTATGATGATGGTTTGTCAAATAGCCAGAAGTCTAGGCTAAATTTGGCATTTTTATCCGCCTATTGAGTCCTTTCCAAGGACCTGGGATAGATGTTAAAGATACTGTCACAGGATGTAAGCTGTTCCAAGTAGAGCTGCTCTTTGCAATTGACTGATGGGGATTTTGTCAATGTCTGTTGCATTCAATGGTGCTAGATTTTTGGGGGGATTGCACCCAAAAGACACCTATTAATATTGGTACTGCCTTTGCTTTCTTTTGCTATATTTATTTGCAGATCTTTGTATTTTATGATTTTATCCAGTTCTTTCTCTTCTGTTCTTTCCAGGTCCTGCCAGATGCACTATCTATACTTTTTTTGTCTTTCTTATAAAGTCTGGGATGTTACAGCATGTGGCAGATGCTTGCCTGTTAGAATTCTAAAGTCCCAGAGGACTTTTATTTTTATTATTGATAGTAATAGTATTATTATCAACAATGGCACAGGTTGCATATGTAAGAACATATTACCACAAGATCATCATCAACATGTTTTGTAGCCTGGCAACAGGAGATGTATACAACAACTGTCAATTAAGACAAATGCATATGCTCATATGAGAAAATACATTAATTATTGTATGTTTATCTCCCCCCCACTTGATAACAGATGTAAAGAAGGGATTAAAGGAACTGAATTATTTTACATTAATTAATTCTCTACAAATAAGCAAATATTTCTTCTTACTGGAAACATACCATGAAGCTTTACTCAAAATTTTCACCTGAATTTCAACACCTTCATTAAGAAGCAATGATAACATATTTTTACTGCAAATCTCTATTTGCCCTTACCTGGTCTAAAAAAAAAAAAAAGCTTCCTTTATTTTACATAAATGGATTCTGCAATAAGAGTTCCTGTGCCCTTGTTCTTTAATTTAGAGAAAAGAGGGATGAAGAATAGCCCCTTTAAAAATCAAGAGATATCAATCAAAAGCACAGCTGTCAGCACTAAGCCTAATAATGAAATAACGATTTCATAAATCATTTTCCACAAATTGGGAGGAGGTTATCGGTTTCCTCACAAGTCCTTTTCAGAAAAAGCTAAAGAACCTTTGGCCATCCGTTCTCCCTTCTTTAAAGAAAACAATAGAAACGGTGTTAGCCTTCACACAATGACATTTCCCCACCCCAACATGTTCAAAAGAAAAAAAAAAGATCGATCCAATAATTTGCCCATTTAGCCAGCGTGCCAGAGAGAGTGTGAAATTGATTCAAAATGGGAAACTAAAAATCAATTCTAGGACACTCTGGAGGTCAAAAGAGAGCTTGGAAATAATTTTATAAAAATAAATAAAGACTAACGTTGTCTTCCACGAAACAAAGAGTGAGTAAAACCTCTGCCTGGTATATACCAAGTGTACTTTGTGCTCCTGTTAATAGTGCAGTTAAAAGGAACTTTTTCCCCAGCTTTAAAACTTGTAGTATAGCCCATTAGACAAACAAAAGCCCAATACTACATTTCTTTAAAGAAATCAACATTTTCCTATTAAGAAAATTATACTGATTATAATCATGTTTGCATTATGTCAATAACTAAAAAAAATCTTCTAAATTTTTATTTAAATCCAATTCCTTATTACAAGCCTTATTAGAAGTTTTTTTTTTAATGCTTGATTCTGAACAAAAAAGCAGAAACACTTTAATAAAGGAGGCAATGATATTTTATAGGTCACTTTTACAATAGTCGCTCTTTCCACTTAAGACATCAGCTACACTCATTAATTTGTCATCCACATCCAGGAAGCCAAAAGAGTACTTTTCTCTGAATGGCTCCTGGCCTGTTCTCTCATTGATGACCAGGGAATGGAAAGATGGATAATTTGTTTGGAATAGAACTATGCTTTCATGAAGGATGCTAATATTTACTGAGTCTCCTTTGCTGCTTAGATTGGCAATCTAAAGTCATGTATGGAAGTTGATAGGTGAACAGGAGTTTGATGGAATGGAATGAAATGGAGTGGAGAGTGGAGTGGAGTGGAGTGGAGTGGAGTGGAGTAGAGAGTAAAGGAGAAGAAGAATGGAATTGAATGGAGTGCAGTGCAGTGCAGTGGAATGGAATGGAATAGAGAGGCAAGGAGAAGAAGAATGGAATGGAATGGAGTGGAGTGGAATGGAAAGGCAAGGAGAAGAGAGGGGGAATAGAATAGAATAGAATAGAATAGAATAGAATAGAATAGAATAGAATAGAATAGAATAGAATAGAATAGAATTGAAAATGGAATGGAGTGGAGTGGAGTGGAGAGGCAAGGAGAAGAGAGAAGTAGAACAGAACAGAACAGAAAAGAAAAGAACAGAACAGAACAGAACAGAACAGAACAGAACAGAACAGAACAGAACAGAATAGAATAGAATAGAATAGAATAGAATAGAATAGAATAGAATAGAATATAGAATGGAGTGGAATATAGAATGGAGTGGAATATGGAATATGGAATTGGAATTGGAATTGGAATAGAATAGAATAGAATAGAATAGAATAGAATAGAATAGAATAGAATAGAATAGAATATAGAATGGAGTGGAATATAGAATGGAATATGGAATATGGAATATGGAATTAGAATAGAATAGAATAGAATAGAATAGAATAGAATAGAATAGAATAGAATACTTCATTGGCCGAGTGTGATTGGACACACAAGGAATTGGTCTCCAGTGCATAAGCTCCCAGTGTGCATACAAACAACAAAGTAATATAATAATGATGATACCAATAAGAGGGTAGTAGAAAAGATGAGAAGGGTAATAGTAATATAGCTATATTAATTGATAAATGTCCTTAGGTATAAGACAGTACTGTGGGAATTAGGCGTTCAACAGAGTGATTACACGAGGCAAAAAAATATCCCTGTGTGTAGCTGTTTTGACATGCAATGCCCTATAGCAGTGTCCTGAGGGGAGGAGTTTAAACACTTTATATCCAGGATGTGAAGGGTCTGTAGATATTTTATCAGCCCTCTTTCTGACCCGTGCAGTATACAGGTCCTCAATGGAAGGCAAGCTGGTTGCAATTATTTTTTTCTGCAGTCCTAACTATCCACTGAAGTCTGTAGCTGCTTTGTTTGGTTACTATTTCTGCACAGTAAGATAAATACTGCTTTCTTTGACATTGGAAATGCAAGACATAGTAGCATGATTATATTCCATGGGCCATATTTTCTAAGAAGAGTTCTTTGGAAAGGCCTTCAATTGTATGATGGGTATTAGGAGGTCTGGTGAAGGAAACAGCCCATGTGCCATAATCCATCATATAGAAGTGTTCATAGAAAACCTTTGTGGATTAAGTGTTATGTGACTCACTGGTCATTTTTAACCTTCTTGAAATATGGTTGACATATTTATGAAGATCTGTGTTGAGCATAAAGTTGAAGAAAAAAAAATATTTATGTCTGATTCTCAGTTTCTCCTGAGTGATAAGAGGATAAAGCGAATAGAGTATTAGTTTTTTCTCTTAAAAAAAATAAATAAAAGTGACAATAGTCCCCACGACAATTCCACACTTAAGCAAATTAATTACATATAAGTAGGCAAGAATTTTGGAGCTTCAAACATAAAATGGGAAATTAGGAAAGAACTAAAGGACAAAGTTCTGACATACAAAATATATAGCTTGGCATTTTATATCTTAAAGAGTGGACTTTTAAAAAAATAAAGCTTATTAAGAATAGTGTACAGGAAAACAAACCAACGCAAACATACAAAATTACAGAATACAAAACCATAACATAGAATTATGACCACAATGACAAAAGATAATAGAGAAAATAATGTCACAGAGGCATCAATACAGTCATAAATCCACATGAGCATCCTGATTTTTAGGTGGCACTGAAAGTCAACTAGGTTTATTATTATCCTAGCTAAGAACAGGGATTCCATAATAATGACTTAAAAGCATATGCTATTTTTTCCATTAGAAATAGAAGTGCTGAAACTTTGAAAGAAACTGTCATGAATTCTAACCTATTCTGATTATAAATGTACTAAAATCCTTAATTTGAATAGCTCTCCATTATTATAAAGATACTCTTTTCGATCACTCCAATAGTGCTTTTCTGGAATGAAGTTTGTGTATTATAAAAATCTTTTTTATTTTTTTTTTCCTTTCAAA
Source organism: Crotalus tigris (assembly GCF_016545835.1). Taxonomy (NCBI): domain Eukaryota; kingdom Metazoa; phylum Chordata; class Lepidosauria; order Squamata; family Viperidae; genus Crotalus; species Crotalus tigris. Next base: position 444,046 of record NW_024100456.1, read on the forward strand.
AAATGGGAGAGATTCTCTCTTTTTTTAAAAATAATAATGATTAGAATCAAACAACAAAATTCTCTTGTGTCCTTGGTGGATTGCTAACTTGAGAAAATTAGCAATAATGTAAATGTAATGTAATGCATATATTCCCTCTGTACTACAATTCAGAGAAATGCATTCATTACTTCTGCATTAATATTTGCATTGCTGATATCAACAGAGAACACCGTAATTGCCTTGGCAGTCAGAATTGGAATAAGAATATTAATAGTGCTGGATCTCACTACATCTGTTGAGGGATCTCTAAGTGATTCACAGCATAATTATACCTTTCTGTGATAACAGTTGGAACATGTGGAGTCACTTTTTAAAGCACATGGCTGCTTTAATGAATCAGGCCATTAAGGAACAGAATCATTAAATATTTTTGAAGTATCCTCTCTCTTACCCCTTACCATGACATCTTTTTTTTTTTTTTAGAAAAAAATCACATTAGATCATAACAGGAGATTTATTTATTTATTTATGAGACTTATATACCGCTTTAAGTGCAAGCACTCTCTAAGCGGTGTACACCAGTAAGCAATGTATATATATATTTACATTGCCCCCAACAATCTGGGTCCTCATTTTACCTACCCCGGAAGGGTGGAAGGCTGAGTCAACCTTGAGCCGGTGAGATTTGAACCGCTGACCTGCTGAACACAGTCAGCTAAAGTTGCCTGCAGTACTGCACTCTAACTGCTGCGCCACCTCGGATCATTTCACTATCTCCATCTTTACAATTTTCTGATAGGAGAAGAGGGAAAAAAGCAGAAAAAAAACATTAAAGCATGATAGAAGTATGAATGTTATTTTCCTGACTGATTAAAAAAAATGGAGATTGATATAGCATAATCTGCTTGGACCAAAGAGGCAACTTTCTCCATTAAAAATTAGGAAGAAAAATGAGATTCAGAGATTGTACCAAGATAAACAGAGTGTAAAAAGTATACACAGATTTTCACTTACAACAAAGATATAGCCAGTTTTCTACTACTCCTTTCTTGTCCTTGTACTCATTTGACCTATCTCTATTTCCATGCTCAGTTATGGTGGTGGCAAAGTAGAATTCAAGGTGAAATATATATTTAGATTCCAGATGTTGAAGAGGTATACTGGAATAGTTGAGCTACTGGAAAGGTTACCCAGAAACTGAAAGATGTTGAAAAGCATAGACAGTATCTATGTTCTGCTTTCTTTGCCATTTACATTTACATTCCACAATAGTCCTGTAAATTGGTTGCTGGAATTGGGTATGTCTAGTCTAATGAAGAGAGGATGAGGGGTGACATGATAGCATCGTTCCAATATCTCAGGGGCTGCCCCAAAGAAGAGGGAGTCAAGCTATTTTCCAAAGCACCTGAAGGCAGGACAAGAAGCAACGGATGGAAACTAATCAAGGAGAGAAGCAACCTAGAACTAAGGAGAAATTTCCTGACAGTTAGAACAATTAACCAGTGGAACAGCCTGCCTCCAGAAGCAGTGAATGCTCCAACACTGGAAGTTTTTAAGAAGAGATTGGACAGCCATTTGTCTAAAATGGTATAGGGTTTTCTGCCTGAGCAGGGGGTTGGACTAGAATCTAGATGATCTCCAAGGTCCCTTCCAACTTTATTATTATTGTTGTTGTTGTTGTTGTTGTTGTTGCTGCTGTTAATCCAGCTCTCCAAATACATAGTCCTATCCACTCAGTGTACTTAGAGACTGAAGAAGTATGGGGCACCAAGTTGGTCACTAAGGCAGTGAGTGTTTTTGACTGTTTATATTGATTTTGTTCCTTTCCAACCTTCATCTTCAAAAGAAATTTCTGGATGGTGGAAAATTCTTCAATCACAACATGAACTCAACATTCATTCTCTTTCTTCTCCTGGTCCTGTAGCCAATGTAAAGGATCTCCCAGCTATCTCCCTCCCTTCAGATTCTGGGGTAAGACCAACTATCTGAGCAACATTGTTAGACCACCACCACAATGACTTCTAATTGGCAAGAAGTTTCTGTCTCTTCTGTTTTTGAGTGGAGGGAGAAATTACTTGTCAGATGGTTGATTCTAGCACAAGGCAATGCACACACACACACAAAAAAAAAAACACAAGAAAGAAATAGCAAACTCACTCTAGCTACCTCGTACAAGAAAACCTGTTGGAATATTCATGAACAGGAAGAGTCATGTAGTAACTCAGTCAGCCAATGGGAAGAAAGTGCTACTGAGTCTGTGCAAAAAGAGTATTGAGTTAGGAGCTGGATTTCCAGTCTCAAGGTTTTGTCTCTGGTCTGTCTCTGTAAGAAGTCTTCATTAAGCTATGTTGCTGTAAAGAAGAATGGTATTGTAAATATTTTTATATAAATATAAAGTTATTTGAATCAGCTAAATGCAGTCAACTGTGAGAGCTTCTGATTTATTTTTCACCAACAGAGAAATTAAAACCTCTATAAGATGTTTTATAGATGGCACTTCCCACCCGTAAGGTTAGCCAAAATGGGTCCATTTATGCTGGAAATGTAAAACAGCAATAGGATCATATTATCATATGTGGTGGGAATGCCCAAAGGCACTGAGTATTGGAATAGGATACAAAGATGGCTGAAAGATATATTAATGTTGGACTTAAGAGTTAAAACCTGAACTTTTCCTGTTGGGAATAACTACAGAGAAATACAATCAGGGAACAATCTATTTGCTGTTACATATCTTGACTGCAGCTAGGCTAGCCTTCGTGCAAAAATGGAAGAGCAAAGAAATTCCCACAGAGGAAGAGACACTATATAAAATATTATCATGTGCGGAACTGGACAGGCTCACAGTGGTATTGAAAGACAAATGTAGATCACTTTATTTCAAAACCTGAGATAATTTTTACTGCTGGAGGGATTCAAAGAGGAAGGTTGGGATTATAGGCTAGTGTTAAGATAGAAATATATGTAATTTTAGAATAAGTATTGTATATAAAATTTAGATGTATATTCAGAGATGAAGAATCGATTGTAAAATGTGGAATAATTTGATAAGAATGTATATACTGGAATGTCACGTTATATCCATTTTTTTAAATTGTATTATAAATAAAATTTTGAAAAAAAAAAAACAACCCACACAATACTAAGAATCTATTGGATTACAGATTCAAGGGATGTACAACAGGATGCGATGTAAATACAGTGTTTCCCACATATTTCTACTAGCAAAAAAGCATTTCAATCTGCAATAGAATACCATCAACTTCTCCTCACATTTCTCTTCTTCACACATACAGTAAATTTCTCTTCCTCCTCCTCTCCTCCTCCTCTTTCTCTCTTTCTCCAGTCAAAGATCTTAATCAACAAAGATTCATCGAAAACAGACTGACTGCCCAATACATCAGCTTTTCCAATGTATGTAAACTTCATTGGACACTCTGCTGATGCAGCTTCAATAAATCCCAGCCATACGTATTAAAGTGCCTTTTGTAAGAGGGGAATAGGTTGGGGGTTTTTTTTGCAATGTGACTGAACTGGGGCAGCCCCATTAAAACTAGAGATACGCTTCTGTGTTATCCTGGCAAGGGATTATATTAAATAAAATGCCTTTGACTGGCATGAGTTTCCTATTACTCAGTTCGTCCTTTGCTGCCAGAACAGGAGTACATATAAATTGCAATGTCAAGGCAACTTGTCCCCAAGTGTGCAAATATATTTCTTGCATTTACAACCTTACTGGACCATACTCAGAGCTGCAAATAAATGCAAGTAACAATTGACTGGGCCAAACATTCAGGAAGAATCTGGGAGTATTTTTTTTTTCCTGAGTACCAAATTTTATTAAAAGCATAGGAAGGAAGAACCCATTCAACAACCTTATCTGGTTCTTGTCAATTTATTTCTACAAAATGTTTGGGAGTGGATAGATGAAACATTAAGAGAAGGAAACAAAAAAGATGGATGTAATGTTTAGTGCCCCGAATGGAGAGTTTTGCTAGTCTCAATAGAAGAGAATATTTGCAACTCAGGGTTGAACTGAGGGTTCCTTGGTGGTTCCTTCTACCTCAGACAGTAAACAATAGCCTAATTAAATAAGAACAAATAAGAACAAGAACACTCCCACCAGCACTTCAGGGCAAGCCACTAGTATATAAGTATATAACCAAAAACCATTCCATTCTAGCACTGATGAATTTTCTGCATTGCATGAGAAAAGCACATCTTCCTTCCCTGTCCTGACCACTTTCTACAGGGGGACAATCGAGAGCATCCTGTCATACAGCATCACAGTCTGGTTTGGAAGCATCACTACTTCAGATAGAAGGCGGTGCAGAGAGTGGTGAGAATGGCCGAAAAGATCATTGGCAGCTCCCTCCCTCCCATCCAGGACATAGCACAGAAGCGCTGCTTGAGCAGGGTCTGTAAGATTATCTGGGACACTACACATCCTCTTCATGACCTGTTTTCCCTGTTACTTTCTGGGAGGAGGGGGCTTTGTGGTATCCATAGCAGAACATCCAGATTCAGCCATAGTTTCATTCCATACAGCATTAACCTTGCGAACTCTCAAGCTTCCTCCTTCTGTTATATATTCAAGATGGACAATATTTAATATTTATTTGCTACATATATGTAAGGATGTGGGTCTATACATATGTTGTTCATTGTATGTTTAGGTATGCGTCCTGTATGTGTTTCACTTTGAGAGCGGGCAACTAAATTTCATTTTTGATGTGTGCCATTGTGCCCACAGTAAAAAAAAAATAACAATAAAGGTTATCTTATCTTATCTTAATTTGGTAATGAAATGTCCACAAGAAAACTAACAAGTTCAGAGGGCACCAAGGACCTGACAGAAGCCAATCTGACAGGCTCTTGCTGCAGGAGATGACAAGGCTGAGGCAGAGGGAGGGGTCAAACGTGTCATAGGTCATGAGTCCCTGCATGCCCACAAGAGACCTAAGACCAGTCCATCTTGAATGCCTCTCTTATCTCCCACACATTTCCCTTAATGGCCAGTTGGACAGATTCTTGTAAAGAGCTTAAGCTTGCAATAAATCTTTATATTCATTTGAGCTGCCCAAATCTCCTGATTTCCTGGATACTTGACATTTGCATCATTATTGTAACTCTATAATGGCACTGCCATTAGCACAGCCCTGAAGCACTCTTCGGAAATTAAAAAAAAAAATGGTGGATGGTCCAGCTGTCTAGAAAAGAAAAGTTACAGAGTTGAGCTGTGATTATTTATTTATTTAGTATGATAGCATATCACACATTAGCAATATAAATTAATATAATATAAATTTCAAAGAATAGAATAGAATAGAATAGAATAGAATAGAATAGAATAGAATAGAATAGAGCTGGAAGGGACCTTGGAGGTTTTCTAGTCCAGCCCCCTGCTCAAGCAGGAGAACCTATACCATCTCAGACAGGTGACTGTCTAGTCTCTTCTTAAAAACCTCCAGTGATGGAGCCCTCAAATTTCTGAAGGCCAGCTGTTTCACTGGTTAATTGTCCTCACTGTTAAGAACTGTCTCCTTAATTCCAGGTTGTTTCTGTCTTTGGTCATTTTCCAACCATTGTTGGAACTATATTAGTAGAACCCAATAAAATATAAATGTCAAAAAGATCTACGTTCAAATATCAATGTCTAGATCATCTAACCATTGAAGTGCAGCATCGTTTATATTAAAAAAAAAATCAGATACTAAACCAGTATATGCCCTCAGCCTATAGACGGTCACAATGTGGTCTACAGTGTAATGTGGGACCCCATCTAGAGACACCCAGCAGATGCCATGTGAAATATGAATCCTACTCAGGATTGACCATTGCTGAGGTGGTATTTCAAAGTCTGGCAACTTTTTTTGTGAGGTCATTTAGGTGTCTTTCTATTCAATGACCAATTTGGCTGTGATGAGCTGTGATGGTAAAGAAAAGTCATAAAAGGGCCAAGTTTGAAGACCCCTGGTAAAGAACATCACAAGGAGAAGAACATGGATGGTGAGCAACAGCTTCACCATTTTGCCTTCTGGTAAATAAGGCTGTTGTGATCCACCTCAACCTATGCCCTATGGTGACCATTTTGCATGAGTGCCCGTGGTGTGTTCCAAAAACATCGGAGAGCCTTTCAAGACTGAGAATAAAAATGGCACAGAAAATTCTGGAAATTTTGTACAGCTTACGTTGGGGCCTGTATTCGTGTAAAGATTCATTTAGGCATTTTATAAAAAGAAACATGGATAATGTAAGGTTTGGACTTCCCCTGCCGTTAAATATTTCTTCTTGATTCGAATGTCTCTTCTTTCTTTTACCAGTTAAATAAATTCAAGTTATGTTTGACATCCCAAGAAATTGTTGAGATTTCTCTCTCTTTTTACCTCACATCTCTTTTAGAAGTTGGTCCCTTGTGGGCTGATGGAGGGATGTACTTGTTTTGGAGCTTAGAAATCATTTCACAGCTATCCTATTATTACAAGAACTGAGATCCCATAATTCCACATATTGCAAACAGCTTCTGATAGAGAAAGTGAGTAAACAACTCGCTCTCAGCTATAGTGAGTGACATTTTCAATAAAATGTTTGAGGAAAAGCAGCCAGGAGTGAAACTGAAAGAACTGACATTTTACTTCTACTATCTTCTAGGTAAACTCTTTCAGGGTGGAAGATTTCTTATAGCTGTGACTGTCAATGTAGATTACATGAGCACAGAGAGCGGCAGAAAATAGCTTAGTTCAAATAAACAATAATACCTTTCTCTCCCACAACTTTCCTTCTGCCCATTCCTTTCCATTAATTTTACTCCTTTGGTTTTCTGTTTACCTTTTCTTTCATCTCAGCCATAACAATCCTTCGCTCACCTGGATGTGTAACCTTTCTAGGTCCCTAATCAAGGAGAGAAGCAACCTAGAACCAAGGAAAAATGTCCTGACAGTTAGAACAATTAATCAATGGGACAACCTGCCTCCAGAAGTGGTGAATGCTCCAACACTGGAAATTTTAAAGAAGAGATTGGACAACCCTTTGTCTGAAATGGTATAGGATTTCCTGCCTGAGTAGGGGGATGGACTAGAAGACCTCCAAGGTCCCTTCCAACTCAATTATTCTGTTATTCTCTTCTTAAGCTTTTCTGCCTTAGTTTGTAGGCTATTTTTCTACCATGGAGAAGTTCAACCAATAAGAATCAGACTTACTGAAATATCTTAAATTCTCTGATTGAAATGGCTTTCTACAAGATACCAGATGAGTTTTTTTAAAAAAAAAAAAAAATCTGGAATCTCTGGAAAAAAAAGATCTGCTTCTCACCATGTATGGGGTAGAAAGGAAGTTTGCAGAGAATGAAGGAAAGGAAATCTTACCAGAAAACCATCCTGACAATCAAAGTAGCAAGCAATAAAGGAGTTTTTTTTCCCATAACTTTGGACTCTGAAAATTCCATCCAGGCAGGAATATAAGAACACGTTAAAATGTCAAAGATGTAAAATTCTTTGGGAAAAGAGAGGAGTTAGGATGGTTAGAAGCATCCAGCTCAACTCATGAAAAAACTTTTTCCATTATAGCAATAGCCGTTAGACCAGGGGTCTTCAAACTTGGCCTTTTTAATGACTTGTGGACTTCAACTCCCAGAATTCCTCAGCCAGGCATGCTGGCTGAGGAATTCTGGGAGTTGAAGTCCATAAGTCATAAAAGGGACAGGCTTGAAGACCCCTGAGTTAGACTTATACACCACATCATAGTGCTTTACAGCATTCTCTAAGCAGTTTACAGAGTCAACATGTAGCCCCCAGCAATCTGGGTGTTCATTTTATCAACCCAGGAAGGATAGAAGGCTGAGTCAATCTTGAGCTGGTCAGGATCAAACTCCTGGCAGTGGGCAGAGTCAACCCGCAATATTGCCTTCTAACCACTGTGCCACCATGGTTCATTGTGGGTGTTAATGCTCCATCAAGGAGGAGCAACGACCAAAACACCTCCCACCCAGCAATCAACACCCAGTTGAGCATAGATTAACTCCAAGATTAACATCAGACCAACATTCAAGACGGAAACAATACCCCAATCAAGGAACTGCCAATCAAGATAACAGTAAATAATCTAATCAAAGAATCTCCAAGGCCACCTTCACCAACACTGACAGGACAAGCCTGGCAGAATATAAACCAGAGTAAATCCCACTCTATTACCTACTCTGGGTAACGAAATGTCTACAAGAAAATAACCAAGCTCACAGAATACCAAAGACCCGGGGCAAATCTATGTTGCCCCTATCAGCCAAGGAACATCTCCAAGCCTTTTCAGACTTTCTGTGAAATAGGCTTCTCCAATAAGACTCTGTATATATGGGTATGTCAACAGTGAGCCAAAAGTTAAATATTCTTCTTTGTTCTCAGCATTTCTGCCACATGCCACAAGACAAGAAACAATGGATGGAAACTAATCAAGGAGAACTAAGAAGAAACTTCCTAACTGTGAGGACAATTAACCAGTAGCACAGCTTGCCTTCAGATGTTGTGGGGGTTCATCACTGGAAGTTTTTAAGAAAAGACTGGACAGCCACCTATCTGAAAGGGTATAGGGTCTCCTGCTTGAGCAGAGGGTTGGACTAGAAGACTTCCAAAGTCACTTTCAGCTCTATTCTGATTGATGTACATGGTTTGGCGTGGTCTTACTCTGTGCTCACCTAGCTTTTGTGCTGAATCTCCCAACCTATGATCTAATAAAGGAGAATATTTGTAGTCACCTAGTTAGGGTAATGAGATGTCTGCAAGAAAACAAGCAAGTGCAGAGAGCACCAAGGACCCTTCATTTCAACATATTCTCCTTCATTGGCAAAATCTCTTTCCTTTCGCAGCTCCTGTGAGCTTTTCTATGCAAAGTCGTAAATTTGGGCACGGGTTAAGTGTTAAGTCCTCACATTAATGGCGAATGATGAAGACTCATGTTTTCCAGAACAACTCTTTATTGTGATTTCAGCTAAAACTCCAACGAGCAAAGGCACACAGGCCTCCTTTTATACGCCCAGATCCCCGGACACAATGGCAACATAGTCAGGCACTGACTTTTCGCACCTTGCGCATGTGCACAAAGCCGGCGTCACTCAGTCTGGTCCTGGGCAGCTTCTGCAAAGCCCCGGACCATTGCAACATCCCGAGCCTGCATTTGCAGGCTCAGGACACAACATTAAGGATATGACATATTGCATCTGAAACATTTCCTTTTTTATTTTATTATTATTTTTTTTTTTTTTTACTACACGGTACGTTTGCGAGCGTCATTTGTTTTCCTCAGCAATTTGAAAGGAAATGGGCCACGGTGAGCTTTGCAGCTTCTGACACAGACTGCTGAATATATCTGTTCATTCTTGATAAAGAGACTGCACTGTCCTTTCTGGAGTCCAGAGAGAAGCATTTTATATTGGCATTATTATGACTTATCTTGGGCAAACCAGGCATGTCAAGTTAGCAAATATATGCACTTTTTGAGTTAACACACACACCCCACTTTCAGAAGAAAAAATAACAAGAGTTGGTCAACTCTTATTTCTTCCTACAGAGTAATGCATGTGCTTTTGAGGGAGCTCGCCTCCCTAATTTCCGTCATATTTGTAAGATTGTTGTGCATTTTTTTGTCAAAAGAAGACAGATTAATCTCCTTAATATATCATTCCCATTTTGATATCCGTTTATGCTATTATCATCCTGCTCGTTTCTATTTCTCAGTTTCAGCTATGACAGACATAGTGTGGAGTCAGAAGAGTAGGAGATCTAATTTTATATCCTTCCTTAGGTGACAGCTAAATACATATTTGCTCCTTAAATTTGTCCATTGATCTCCTCTCATTCATTTATTCGTTCATTATAGCTCTATCAATCATTCATCTAGCTTGCTATACATTTGTTTTGGTCAGAAAGCCATCTAAATATGTAGATAACTCTTTAAGTAAAGAATTACAGTGTACTATTTCCCAACCCCATACCTTCGCTGTCTTTATGATATTAAAGACCTGAAGAATTAACCTTGGGGCTCCATATGTTGCTATTAAATCAGGATTTCCAAATTCCTTACAGCATTGTTTATAGCAGTGGTTCTCAACTTGTGGGTCGGGACCCCATTTGGAGTCGAACGACCATTTCACGGGGGTCGCCAAACAACGCAGTCCACCATTTTTTCCCCCTTTTCCTTAGCTGTGCTACTCCCTTTTATTCTATTGGCTTTTGAAAGCCAATAGAATAGACTCTCTTGAATAGAGTCTAATTCTATTGGCTTTCAAAAGCCAATAGGAATTGTCCAGGCTGTCTCTGCCCTGCTGAGCCCGCCAAAAGTCCCATTCTGCAAACGGTGCTGCACCAGTTGAGTAGTCCTCGACTTACGACCGGTTGGGGGTTGCGGCATTAAAAAGGTTGAGAACCACTGGTTTATAGCTCTTGTCTAGATTATCCATTAGCATTTCTCAAAAGTTTTCAGCCCCCAAAGCTCTTTCTCTTCAAATGCTCTATTAGAATTAGCTGCAGCAAGAAATGAAAGTCCGGGAATTTGCTTTTAGCTCTGCAACAGTTTTGAAGTAAATTCCTAACCTGTGTTTGTAAGTTTAAACATGGATTTCTGTCCTTAAAGAGGAAGTGATTACAGAAATTCATGAGGACAGGTGACAAAAACCATCTCCTCCTCCTCTTCCTCCTCCTCCTCCTCCCATCACCACCACTATAGTTCACTATAGTTATGGAACTTACATCATTTTTCATTTCAGGCAACTGCCTGAATAAGTCCATGAAATTTTCTTGGAAATTCTTTTTTTCTTCAGAATGGGGTTTCTACTATCTTCTCCCTAGAGCTAAGTAAGAGTGGACCAACTCAAGTTTCCTTGCTTCTAGCCCAGTGTTTTAACCATTACACCAAACTGGCTCAGCTGGAAGTTGCATGAAATGGTCCTCTGCTTGAGAGCGATTCCAGAGCAACTAGAGAAGATGTTGCTCAATCAGTCCTTCCCCAACATTAAAAGATCTGCACTGGCTATAAGTAGCAATAGCACTTAAACTTATATACTGCTTCACAGTGCTTTACAGACACCTATAACTGCTTTACTGAGTCAGCCTATTGCCCCCAACAATCTGCGTCCTCATTTTACCAACCTCGGAAGGAGGAAAGGCTGAGTCAATCAAACTTCTGGCAGTCGGCATTATTAGCCTGCAATACTGCATTCTAACCATTGCACCACCACGTCAACAAGTTCACGAGGTCTTTTCAATTGCATGTAAATTCAGAAACCAATCCTGACCAGTTCATCAGAAGTATTTGCTGCTTACCTATAAATCACTGTAGCATATTATTCTAAGGATGCCTTGCAAGTTGAACAACAATATTGGTTGGAGTGCCAAAAATATTCACCTAGCAGGCAATTTTTTTTTTTCTCTGTAGTGGCACCCACTCTATTACAGAAATGTCTGCTGGAGAGTAGAAGAGACTCCGACTGTGAAGGGTTTCACCAAAAATTTAAAATGTATCTCTTCCCTTGATTTTCCGATCTACTCTTCTTCCATTAGCTGCCTTAATTATTCTTACTTGCTAATTAACTGCTGTGTTTTATTGTGCTAATGATTTACCCTCTTTGTTATTTTCTTTTCAAAAATCTTATTGTGCTTCTCAGCAGTTTCTATAAAACTGGCGTTTGCTAATGAAAAGTGGTATATAAATACTGCAAATGAATAAATAAATGAAAGGACCTCTCACTGTGACTAATATCATGGGTGATAAGAGGCTTATTTTTGTGCAGCCTGATAGCCTTTAATGCTTTCAATGTTTCACCAACTTTGTATGACTGCCAGCATTTTATAGAGAGAAAGAGAAAGAGAGAGAAAAAGACATTAAAATTTGGATTTTTTAAAAAAAGATACAAATGGCTAAGATATTTTGGAGTGTGCTATAGTCAAATCATCTGGCTTAGCCCTTGCATTTCTAAATTAAAAGGGTTTGATCAAGTTGAACTTTGCTAAGTTTTTATACTGTCATTTTGTTTTGCTTGCAGATTTGCACATAAATAAATATGTTAAAGTGTCTCGTCTTACGTTTTATGCAAAGAAAACTATTTCCCACGATTCTGAAAATAACAGTAAAACAAACTTAACTTTATTTAACACTTCCTACAAATCATATTTTTGTCTTTCTGGTCATAACAATTTCTATTTAGCACTGCACTTTGGAGCATCTCACGAGACATAGTGCACGACATTATATAGGTGTCTTTATTTAAATGTAAATTTATTGATAAGCAATGGAAGTATGCATAAATATATCAGTCTGACCTAGCTTCTGTCGCTATTTTGTTCATTAATTTAATAGTATCAGAAGAGTGTCCCAATTAATGAAGAGTTTGAGCCACAAAAAAAGCATAAAACAAGAACATCAGCATCTTCAGCACATGTCTTAAATGTTCCAAAAACAAAGAAAAGGTCTAGAAAGTGTCCACCCATGTATGCTGGTTATTTAATGATTTATAACACACCCCAGTTCACCACAGAAACTATACATTCAAGATTTATGCCAGTCTCTTTCTCAGACATGGACATTAAAATAATCCAGGATTACAAATTGCATGAATTCAGCCCTAAAATCAAAAATCATCAGTCCAAACTTATCTTTTTGGCCCAATTCAGCAGTGTGCTGCAGCTGCCAAAAAAGCAACACAGTGCTAGGCTGCATTAACAGAGGGATAGAATCAAGATCACGTGAAATATTAATATTACTTTACAATGCCTTGGTAAGGCCACACTTGGAATACTGCATCCAGTTTTGGTCACCACGATGTAAAAAAGATGTTGAGACTCTAGATAGAGTACAGAGAAGAGCAACAAAGATGATTAGGGGACTGGAGGCTAAAACATACAAGGAACAGTTGCTGGAATTGGGTATGTCTAGTTTAATGAAGAGAAGGACAAGGGGGGACATGATAGCAGTGTTCCGATATCTCAGGGGCTGCCATAAAGAAGAGGGAGTCAAGCTATTCTCCAGAGCACCTGAAGGCAGGACAAGAAGCAATAGATGGAAACTAACCAAAGAGAGAAGCAACCTAGAACTACGGAGAAATTTCCTGACAGTTAGAACAATTAATTGGTGGACAACCTGCCTCCAGGAGTTGTGAATGCTCCAACACTCAAGGTTTTGTAAGAAGAGGCTGGACAGCCATTTGTCTGAAATTGTATAGGGTTTCCTGCCTGAGCAGGGGGTTGGACTAAATGACCTCCAAAGTCCCTTCCAACTTTATCATTATCGTTATATAATTCAAGAGGAAGAAGAAGAAGGAGAAGGAGAAGGAGAAGGAGAAGGAGAAGAAGAAGAAGAAGAAGAAGAAGAAGAAGAAGAAGAAGAAGAAGAAGAAGAAGAAGAAGAAGAAGAAGAAGAAGAAGAAGAAGAAGAAGAAGAAGAAGAAGGAAGAAGAAGAAGAATAAGAAGAAGAAGAAGAAGAAGAAGAAGAAGAAGAAGAAGAAGAAGAAGAAGAAGAAGAAGAAGAAGAAGAAGAAGAAGAAGGGACAACAACTAGACAACTGTTTTCTGTTTGGATAATTGAGATTTGCAAACTGCCTTTTTTTTCAACAACAGTTCCATCTTCTCTTCAGTTTATTTTCTCTTTATAAAGGAGGAAATATTTAGAAGTGTTGTAAACCTTGCACTTCAGGTGGCAGATAAAACTCACCTAATTAAATTATCTCTCATACATCACCATCATGGTGTAAAATGAAATAATTCTGCACTAGATCATTAATCAATTTATATTCCCCCCCTACACAAACACACACACAAACACATATTGGTTCATTCAAGGCAATGAATAAACCTAATATTCATTCCTCCTCCCATTTTTTCCGTAAAAGCAACCCTGTGAGGTGGATTGGGCTCAGAGAGAAAGTGACTGCTGCAAAGACACCCAGATGGCTTTCATGAACTAGAATTCACACTCTCCTGGTTTCTAGCCTGGTGCTTTCACCACTACACCAAACTGGTTCTAGATGTCAAAAGGGGCCCTAGATTTCTGTGTTTTAAGGAACAGTTGCAACACAATCCTGCCTAAACAGAGATTTTGTTTATGGAATTATAGACAAGTTTTAAAGCATTTTTTCCCAATAAGATTCAGATTCACTGAAGTCATATAAGATGAGATGAGATGAGATGAGATGAGATGAGAAGAGAAGAGAAGAGAAGAGAAGAGAAGAGAAGAGAAGAGAAGAGAAGATAGCCTTTATTGTCATTTTTTTTACTGTGGGCACAACGGCACACATAAAAAATGAAATTTAGTTGCCTGCTCTCAAAGTGAAACACACACATGACACACACCTAAACATACTATATACAACATATGTATAGACTCACACCCCTACATATACATAGCAAATAAATATTAAATATTGTCCGTCTTGAATATATAACAGAAGGAGAAGCTTGAGAGTTCACAAGGTTAATGCTGTATGGAATGAAACTATGGCTGAATTTGGAAGTTCTGCTACGGATACCACGAAGCCTCCTCCCAGAAGGGAACAAGGAAAAATGTTCATGAAAAGGATGTGTAGTGTCCCAGATAATCTTATGCTAAACACAGGTTTACTATCTGAGTGAAATGTGCAACTAAGGTTACGTTCATGCCCAAGAATCCTGATCTCATAAACACTATTTTGTTACAAGAATCTTCAAGAAAGAATGAATGATGAGGACTCTTGTGACATGTTTTCTTATTACAGATCAAGATTCTCTCTAAGATGCAATACCAACAAATTATTTACTTTACTATATTTCAGCACTTTAGATGTACGTATGCCAAAGATGAAGTGGAAATGAGGAACACATCACAAACAAGATCTCCCTACTTTTGCTGGGATGAATGTTCATATTGTTTTATCACCATTTTGTTAGTGAGATTAGTCTGTTAACTTCAAATAAATGAAAAATAATCAGAAAAAAACAACAATGCAAAACACCCTTGACACCTGTTAGGAATTGAATTAATACTGGTGCCACGTATTGTTTATTAATTTTCTTGATAAGAGGGAGTTTTCCTTGACATGCATAATATATAGAGGGAAGGAAGGGAGGGAGGGAGGGAGGGAGGGAGGGAGGGAGGGAGAAAGGAAGGAAGGAAGGAAGGAAGGAAGGAAGGAAGGAAGGAAGGAAGGAAGGAAGGAAGGAAGGAAGGAGGGAGGGAAGGAAGGAAGTTTATTTGTAGATGTAAATAATGTTGTAGCAAACAGGTATCTAGTGGACAGTGATGGTGGACATGTCTTCTGAGTTATTCTAGAAAAAATTGTTTATTTGTGGATGTAAATAATGTAGCAAACAGGTATCTGGTAGACAGTAATGGTGGACATGGCCAGGCAAAGAATATAAGATAGTGTTTGTATACTGTGTTGTTTTTTTTTTTTTTTTGGAAGTGAATGAAAATTGGAAACATCTAAAGTTCTCACTTTTAAGCAAAAGGTAGGGTATCATCTCCTCCTCCTCCTCCTCCTCCTCCTCCCATTGAGTGGTAAATGTTTATTTATGCCTCTAATTAGTCTGAAAAAGACTTTTAGAAACCCATTAACCAAGACCCTAATTGCAATATAGACAGTCCCCCAAAGGCCCATTAGACTCTGCCTCTTCCTTTTTCCCCCTCCCATCCCCTCACCGCTAACGGTTTGATTTATCTCTGCCAAGCCTTTGTTGTTTCTCCTGAGAATTCTGAAATGGACTCTTTCTTCTGAGAAAAATTTCTTCTGGGAACTCCATCAATTCCACAATCTCTTCGCTTTCCCAGGGAGGAAAGGATTCTAAAGTGCCCCAGCATCACTCATATTAATTCCGCAGAGAGGTGACCACCCTGAGCCAGCATGATGGGGACAAAGCTTGAATGACAACATTCTGGTTTCAGCTAAATCAGCTTCCTGAGGGAATGATTGCTGGGGACTACGGACCACAGGGGCTAATCTCTAACTGTTGTTGACCTAAGGCTTCCATCCCTTGCTGAGTATATAATAAATTAAGGGCCTTTTTATGAAAAAATAAAATAAAAAAAAAATAAACCAATTACCCTGCAAATCCAACACTTAATTGTACTCCAAAACCTCTGGGACAAACAGTATGGGATAAATCCATGTAAACATTTAAAGTAACAAAAGAGGGAAATCAAGATATTAATGGCATCTAAAATACCTAATGATGTGGAAAGGCACTAAGGCACAAGTGAGTCGTGGCTCTCAAAAGCTTACACCTTTGTAATAAAATCTGGGAGACTGGAAAAAAGTGTCACTGGATTTCTTCAATTGACTGCTGTCTCCCATGGACTACATACCTGCATGCAACGTTCAGAAAATAAAGCAGCCTGGAAATAGAACATCAAGTTCAAGTCATGGGATTACCCTTAGAAAAGTCTGTTTTATATTATGGTTAATCACACCGCCACCCATGTTCAGACTTTGATGTTTTTATCAACTTATCAAGTCCTTCTCAAGGACACAGGATAGGCAGATGTTGATATTTGATGGTCTTAGAGGTACCGTCTCAGAATGTAAGTTTTTCCAAGTAAAGCTGCCTTTGCAATTGACTGATGGGGATTTTGTCAATGCCAAGTGGTGCTCCAAACGTTTTGGGATTGCACCTTAAGGAGTTGTTACTATTGGTACTATCGCTGCTTTTGTTTGCATCAGTAGCTTGTTGTTCTACTTCTAATTAAAGATCTTGTAATTTTCTCCAATGTTTTTTTCTCTTTTATTCTGCTGTCTCCAAACACAGCAAAGTCCACTATCCAGATTTTATTACTATTATTTTATATTCCACAATGTGAAATTATTACTGGCAGTTCTTTAGATAGAGTTGGTCTTTATGCACATCCAAGATGTCCTAAAATATTGGTGTAGTGTATGTGCAGATCCAAGCAGAATGGCCTTTAATAATTGAGGGATAGAAATCTTGTTTACGTGTAGATGTTCTAAGTGCTGCCCAAGATTTTTTGTTATGGAACCCAGTGTAGCATTAACTATTGGGGCCACCAAAGCCAATTTATGCTATATTCTTTCAAGTTTGATTTTCAGATCATGATGTTTTGTAATCTCCTCCAATTCTTTCTCTTCTCTTCTACTATCCCCTTGGCATTGCCACATCAATTATCCATTCTTTTTGTACCATTTTTGCATTTTTTTCAACTCCTTCTTCAGCTCTATGTTTCCACTAATTTTTTATTATCTTATAGCACAAGATAATTTTTATAGTTGTTCCAGCGAATCATTTTGGCAAAGGTGTTACCTTATTTGTAATCAATATGTGGAACTGTACTGTTTCTTCTCCTTCTTTGCACAAATTGTTATCTTAATATATTAATTATTATTATTATCTAACAGGAGCAATCCATGGATATACAGAATGAAAGAGAAATTATGCTCAGTCCTGCCAAGTGAAATTTACTTGTCCCAAAAAGCAGTTTGCAATAATTGTAGCTTCAAATCTCTCAACAAGCTGAACCTTTAGTAGCTGAGCCTTGTAATTGCAATTCACAGATAAAAATTAATGTTCCAATTTCATCCTTCTGGCCAATTTTATATAGCTTATTCCCGAGAATTCTGCTCACAACTATACAACATATTGGTGTGTCCCACAGAGTGCCAAAGGAGTTGTGCCAAGTTTCCTTCATGGAAAAATGTCAATGGAGATTCTCCGCCATCCAGATCATCGTTGTCCCAAAGGTGCTTTTTCAAAAGGCAACTGGACTTTCTTTGTTTTTTTTTTTTCATGAAGGCTTTTTGCTTTTCATCCAAGAAGCTTCTTCCATTCTGACTGAACTAAAGAACTAACAAACTATATGGATGAGAAGCAAAATATCTTCCAGGAAAAGCAAAGTCCAGTTGCTTTTTGAAAACTTTTTGGGATTTCGTGGAAGAACTTTATTAGATTCAAGGGGCTTTTTCAATTTCTTCCCATTAAGACATGTTGAGGCCTAATCATCTCATGAGTTTTATTTCTAACCCACGCTGCCTTCAAATGCACCAGTACGTTTCTTCCTGTTAAAGCCACGACAGTGACTGCAATTAAAGATTTCTCGAATGGAAAAACAGTTCCATATAGCAGTGCAAACATTGTGATTCTTACCTTCAGGCTGTAATTCTCAGAATTCAACAGTGAGTTTCATACAACCAATAACGTGGCCGCAAATCCACCTACATGCTCCTAGGAAATGTTCTCATTATAAGCTGAAGATGGTGTGTGAGCTTTGTGCTGTCCATTGTTGAGTAGGGTTGATGGCAGACTAATTTAACTCTTGCCAATAAAAAAGCCACTGCCTCAAAGGTACTTGTAAATATTCCAGCACAATTTGTCTTTAAATATCCAATGTGCTTTCAACCCCAATTTCCTTGGGGAATTCTAAAACTGTAAGGATGACAACTGATTTACTCTGCCTGCCCCAACCTTCAGAATGCTTTGTGGGAAATTTTAGTTTTCCCCCAGGAAGTACATAGAGCATTTAAGGGCAAATTCTGTTACAAACCTTTGGTATATTCCCAATAGTTGAGAAGTTTGTACTGTTATCATGTAAGCATTTGTAATAACGTTAAAATTCTGTTCGATATTGTTGATAGGAAAAAACCAAAGCTATTAAAATTTCCTTTATTCTTCCATGTTGCACATCTTAATAATAATCTGAGGTTTGTATCAGACTAGCAGTATGCATGGATTTGTGCATGTTTATATGTTATATTTCACCTATGTTCATACACACACACACACACACACACATATTTATGCAGATAGATAGATAGATAGATAGACAGACAGACAGATAGACACATATTTCTTGCTTATTGGAAAGAACTACAGTCTTTGTAAAAATGAATTTTCCTAAAAAAATTCATCTCCCTTACTCCATAATGCTGTTCCCTTTAAGATTTGGTTTGTCTCTAGTCACTGACATGTAAAGCGTGTCTACATTATTTTATATGGGGCATGTTTAATCACTGAAGAAGCTGAAATGAAAACTCAACCTTTGCCTACAATGAACTCTCCACTCCTTGCCTTCAATTATGACAAATATATTGCTGGTCTTAAGCTCAGGTGATGATAAGACATTGAGTTCAAGAGATGATAAGGCATGGAGTCTGACCCACAAGGGTAAATTGACGTATGGCAGAGTTGTCCATGTCATAGCGGTGCCTGTGTGTTGCATTCTGCGAGGCTCATATGGTCTGCTGTACCATCTGATGAAATCAACTGGATAGCCATTTTGCCTGCAAAATCATCTACACTGTGTTTGCAGGCAAAATGGCTATTCAGTTGATTTCATAAGACGGTACAGCAGACCATATGAACCTTGCAGAATGCATTACACAGGCATCGCTATGACATGTGAAGTACTAGTATGGCTTTACAAAGCCCTAGTAAGACCACACCTGGAATAGTGCAGCCAATTTTGGTCACCATATCACAAAAAAGATGTTGAGAGTTTGGAAAAAATTCAGAGAAGAGCAACTAAGGCTAAAACATACGAAGAATGTCTGCAGGACTTGGGTTTGGTTAGTCCAAAGAAAATAATAAATAGGGGAGACATGATAACAGTGTTCCAATATCTGAGGGGCTGCCACAAGGCAGAGGGGGGCAGGTTGTTCACCAAAGCACCAGAGGGAAGGACGAGAAACAATGGCTGGAAACTGATCAAAGAGAAAAGGAACATGGAATTAAGGAGAAACTTCCTGACAGTGAAGACAATCAGCCAGTGGAACAGTTTAGCCGCAGAAATAGTGGATGCTCCATCACTGGAAATTTTTAAGAGACTAGACAAGCACCTGTCTGAGATGGTATAGGTTCTCCTGCTTGAGCTGGGGGCTGGACTAGAAGACCTCCAAGATCCCTTCCAGCTCTATTCTATTCTAAATTCATTTCCAGGGCAAGAGCAGCCTACAACACCTATGGCAGTGAGAAGCAGAATTAAAAAGTCTGTATACCATCGAGTGAGCAACAATAGCAATCCAATCAGATGCCATTAGGAAAGCAACTCTAAACTGAAAATACAAGAGCAATCTCTTGTATGTTTAACATTAAAGCAAACACAATTTGAAAATGTGGGCTGAGGCTCCGTTCCTGGAAGCAGCAGGAGAAACATCACAATAGATTTAAAAACTAGAAGAACACAAATGTAGCTAACAGGTCCAACACTTATTGTTGAGAACCCTGGCAAGTTAGGGCAAAATTCCTGGCTGGGTTGCGTTTGCAGAGTTGGTAATTTGAGTTAGAAATTAAATTTGACCTGAACCGCATATCAAGCTGTCAACTTCATTCACCTAAATTAAGTGTAACTTGTGGTGCCTGAACAATGAAAATCAGCAAATTAGTTATTAGACATTTTTACACAGTAACTAAAGCACTTTTGGAAATCTCTGGAGGCAATTCTTTACGGGGAAAGCCACAAAGGACATTGCTTAAAAATGAATACAGGTGGGGGCACTGATGACTGTTATCGAGAAGGCTCTAAGACTTCAACTACTTTTTACCTTGGTAAAGAGAGCAATTAATCTCTTTTCCCAAGGGAGTCAGTAAAAGAAGAAAAAAGCAACACAAAATTCCCTCTGGGGAGGCAAAGAAGGAGCAAAATAACTGCAGTGTGCATTAAATATGCAAAAGGCCATTAGGTGTGATTAAAGATTAATTCTTTGTCAAAAGACAGGCCCCAGGACCATTAAAGGTCATGACTTCAGCCTTAATCATTTAGCTTATTGTTTTTATTTAATTAGCTCAGCTTAATGAGTCTTCGGTTATTGATGTGGGGTCACTAGAATATTAACCAGGAACCTCACTGCCTAAAGCTGTTTTTACACTGAGAAGAGAAATAACATTTACAAGATGGAGATCTTTATCCGGGGGAAGGACGATTCTGACAGTAGGCTTCTGCTTGTGTTCTTCAGCTTCCTTATTTTGTGTTCTACAGCTTCCCTATTTCCCACCTCAATAAGTATAATACATGTGTTCAAAATCATTGGGAGAATTTTTTTATCTGCTTGGATCTTGATCTTAGTCACGGTCTACCAGAAATAAATTCCCTGGGCTCAGAATGAGTTTGATCAAATTGCCTGTGCAAAAAGCCTCCTTTTTTTTAAAAAAAAAAAAATGTTGACAGGAAGTTGTCCAGAAGTAGGAATGAGTACTTCAGTTGGAGATGCAGACAACACAGACAACTCATCCCCAACAGCCTGTGCCTGTCTTCAACAGTGAAGGGACACAGGGCAGAAGACATCCTGCAACTAAGAAGGTTCCATACACATTTGCACCGCTCAGGTGACCCTGAGGACACAGGTAAACCTCCAAGTGGCCTCAATGACCCTCCAAAAGAAGATAAGTGACTAGCTGTCTGCAAGGAGTATAAATCCTTCCATTCCCCACCATCCAGTCAGAGCTGAAGAAGCTTCTTGGATGAGAAACGAAACGTCTTCAAAGAAAAACAAGAAAGTCCAGTTGCCTCCTGAAAAAGCACCTTTGGTACAGGAATGAGTACCTTGGACTGGAGACACATTCAAAGGATAACTTAGTTTTTTTCTCTTTGTACCATTTTTATAAAATGTATGATCGTCTATCAAAATCAGCTCTGGAGAGGGAGCAGGAATATGCTTGTATAACACCCTTGTATGGGGGTATCTTTAGGAATGTAGTGTAGGAGAAGACCCCAATCTCTATTTCCTGGTTTCTGTTTATTTAAAGAAATTGGATGGCTGGTCATTGTTTTATATATGTGTCTCTCTTATGTTGATTCTGAGAAAATATTTATCTGGGACAAGCCCATCCTATTCGTGCCAGAGAATGGACGAAAAGATCATTGGCAGTTCCCTCCCTCCCATCCAGGACATAGCATAGAAGTGTTGCTTGAGCAGTGTCCGTAAGATTATCTGGGACACTACACATCCTCTTTACAACCTGT
This sequence comes from Crotalus tigris, assembly GCF_016545835.1. NCBI lineage: Eukaryota > Metazoa > Chordata > Lepidosauria > Squamata > Viperidae > Crotalus > Crotalus tigris. The sequence goes on from NW_024100456.1 coordinate 465,947, forward strand.
TTTCCTTATTACCTTCTGGGAGGAGACTTCATGGTATCTGAAGCAAAACATCCAGATTCAGTCAGAGTTTCATTCCATACAGCATTAACCTTGCGAACTCTCAAGCTTCCTCCTTCCGTTATATATTCAAGATGGACAATATTTAATATTTATTTACTACGTATATGTAGGGATGTGGGTCTATACATATGTTGTTCATAGTATGTTTAAGTGTGTGTCATGTATGTGTTTCACTAAATTTCATTTTTGATGTGTGCCATCGTGCCCACAGTATAAAAATGACAATAAAGGTTATCTTATCTTATCTTATCTTACCTTACCTTAACTTAACTTACCTTAACTTAACTTAACTTAACTTACCTTACCTTATCTTATCTTTTTCACATCCCATCGGTCAAAGAACTTTGACTATCGGGATCCAGAAGAACAGTCTTCTCTGCTGCAGCACCCACCCTTTGAAAATCTAATCTTCTAAGATCAGATATGCCCAATCCTCATCTCCTTTCACACATGCCTGAAGACCTGGCTCTGCCTATTGGCCTGGGAGAGTTTTACTCTGGAGGAGGCTGCTAGATTGATGGCAGATTCCACCTGCCTCCCTCTTGCTCTGTGATCTCCATCCATCCCTCATTTGCGTTCTCACAGTAGCAATAGCACTTAGATTTATACTGCTTTATTGCCCTCTCTAAGCAGTTTACAGAGTCAACCTGTTGCCCCCAACAATCTGGGGCCTCATTTTACTGACCTCGGAAGGATGGAAGGCTGAGTCAACTTTGAGCCGGTGAGAACTGAACTGCCGAACTGCTGGCAGCCAGCAGTCAGCAGAATTAGCCTGCAATACTGCATTCTAACCACTGCGCCACCACGGAATGTAATGATGCATATATTCTCATTGGCTTCCTTTGGCATAGTTTATTTTATTGTGCTATTATTTTATTTCTGTTCTGTTTACAAGCCTTTTATCCTCCCTCCCTTTTTGAATTATAAGCTGCCTAGAGTGGACCCATGGCAAGATATGCAGCAAACAATTTAACCAACCAACAAACAAAAAAATAATAATAATAACCCGATCGGGCATAGCTCCTGAAGATGAGAAATGGAGAGGGACTCATTTCAACTCTGTCAAATAGTGAGACAGGTTTCCAGGTGTTTCAAACTGCCACTGTTCCAGAGTCAGATCTGGTTTGGAGAAGCAGAGTCCAGATTCTTATAAAAAGCTTTCCATTCACGCAGAACCATATTTTGACTAGATCTACTGAGGACGCCTTTCTTAATCTGCTTCTTAACCCAGGGAAAAACATGTAGGACCCAGAAAGTGATCAAACAAGAGCCGAGCTGGCGCAGCAGTTAGAGTGCAGTACTGCAGGCCACTTTAGCTGACTGTGTTCAGCAGGTCAGCGGTTCAAATCTCACCAGCTCAAGGTTGACTCAGCCTTCCATCCTTCCGGGGTAGGTAAAATGAGGACCCAGATTGTTGGGGGCAATGTAAATATATATATATATATATATATATATATATAATATATTATATATATATATATTATATATATATATACATTGCTTACTGTGTAAATATGTAAATATGTATATATATATACATTGCTTACTGGTGTACACCGCTTAGAGAGTGCTTGCACTTAAAGCGGTATATAAGTCTCATAAATAAATAAATATGCTACTAAGGATATGCTGGCAACAACACACATGACAAAACACTCCTTTTGCAAACAGTTGACGGCGATAAGAATATATGTTATTTCATGGTCCCTGTGAAATAGAGGAAAGTCTCCTTATTTTGCACTGGAATCCTTAGTAAAGCTGCTGTTTTTTGTTCCAAGAACCTCCTATCCTCCCAGTCTCATTTTTATTTCATTTCCGGAAAGCTTTGTCTCTCTTTAAAAAAACATTGAAGGTGACAAGCAAGGGTCTCATGTCACTTCTTTTATTGCAATATAGATATATCCTGCTTGATGTATAATATATAAGTAATACATTATACAGCAGTTTTCCTCATATTGAAATTTCAGGATCAAAATATTGGTACCTGGGCTTTGTCAGTATTTCATGGTGATTTTAACGTGGCTTTGAAATCTTGCTTATTGGGGCATCTCCAAAAGCTATCAAACTGCATTCTCACCTCATTATAGAGGCTCTGAAATATCAGAATCTTAAGCATGACTGAACATTCATGAAGTGGGAAACTTTTTAAGGAAACATACAACTCTGACAGCACAGATTGTAAAGGATTGATAGAAATTTAACGTATGAAAGGGGTGAATTTAATTCTTACATTAAATCAATGCTTGCTTAAAGGAATGTTTATCAGGGAATTCCCTTCTCCTGTCCCATCAGTGGTACAGAACTAAATACAGTAGATTAGATGTTTTAATTGACATCTTGACTCCATTTTGTCCCAGAAACATTTTAAAAATGTGGCATTTATCTCTGAATGTATTAGCCATTTAAGTCATATGTTAATTATTCTGCTGTACAAATAAGCAATTAGTTGCTTATACTGTGGCCTACAGTCCCACAAAGTCAGAAAACACTTAAACTTAGAGGAGACTCAGAGAAAGCATCCGTCTGTCCGTCCATCTATTAATCCATCCATCCATCCATCCATCCATCCATCCAGCTAGCTAGCTATTTATCTAATCATGCAAAGTATTACTACCGCTTTATAAAACCCTAGTAAGACCACACCTGGAATACTGTAGCCAATTTTGGTCACCATATCACAAAAAAGATGTTGACATTTTGGAAGAAAGTCAGAGAAAAGCAACTAAGATGATCAAAGGCCTGAAGACTAAAACATACGAAGAACGGCTGCAGGACTTGGATTTGGCTAGTCTAAAGAAAAGAAGAAACAGGGGAAGCATGATAGCAGTGTTCCAGTATCTGAGGGACTGCCACAAAGCAGAGGGGGGCAGGTTATTCACCAGAGCACCAGAGGGAAGGACGAGAAACAATGGTTGGAAACTGATCAAAGAGAGAAGCAATCTGGAATTAAGGAGAAGCTTCCTAACACCGAGGACAATCAACCAGTGGAACAGCATGCCTCTGGAAATCGTGGGCGCTCCAGCACTGGACGTTTTTAAGAAGAGACTAGACAATCACCTGTCTGAGATGGTGTAGGTTCTCCTGCTTGAGCAGGGGGCTGGACTAGAAGACCTCCAAGGTGCCTTCCTGCTCTATTCTATTCTATTCTATTCTATTCTTATTCTTATTCTTATTATTATTATTATTGCCATTTTTATCCACCTACTGATTCCTTCCAAGGACCTGGGATAGGCAAATATGGATGTTTAATAGCATTAAACAAACATATTGGTTAAACATAAGTTTAATAGCATTAAACATATTGTGTTTTAAGTAAAGCTGCCTTTTGCAGTTGATGAATGGTGATTTTTTTTTTTTTTTCAATCTGATGGTGCTCCGGATATTCCAAAGGTACTTTTTCAAAAACACAGGAAGTCCAGTTGCCTTTAAAACAACAACAACAATAACACATCTTTGGGACAACCATGACTGAGAATCTTCATATACATGGTGCTCCAAATGTTTTGGGATTGCACCCAAACTGCCTATCACTATAGATACTATTTTTGCTTTCTTTTCCCATAGTTGTTCTACTTCTTTCTGCAGGTCCTTTGTGTGTGTGTGTGTGTGTGTGTGTGTGTGTGTGTGTGTGTGATTTTCTCCAGTTCTTTCTCTTCTCTCCTGCTGTCTCTGCTACTATCATGTCCACTGTCTAGACTTTTTTGTCTTTCTTATCTATAGTTGTTAAGTCTGGGATGTCATGAGATATGTGGCTGCCTATCTGAACTCTAAAGTCCCATAATTATTATTGAGTTTTTTTTAGAAGAAATAAATGTCTTATTTGGTATGCAGCTTTGTGTAATCTCTTTTTAGCTTTTCACATGAGTGTGCCTCTCCCTGTTTGTGTGGTTTGACTCCTTAAACATCTCAGCTATGGAAAAAAGCATCATTATGTCCGCCAATCGTAAGTTGCCTGTTTTACAAAACTCATCCACTATTAACATTCATTAATACCCCAATAATCCAACCCAATTAGCTTTTCACAGCCTCTTGATCACATACTGAAAACTGAAGGTTTTGTCCTTGACTACTATATCTTGCAAGCTCTGTTGCAGGGAGGAGTGAATTACATTCTAAAATTATCTTAAAATACCTGGTGCCAAGGTTTATCTCAGATTTACTGAATGTTAAGCTGGTTATTTTCTATAATTATCAGTGCTGAATCCAAATCATATCAGGTTACATTAAAAAAAAGGAGGCACAATGTTGTCAATGGATACCATTTGTTGTAGAAGTGCTTTCAATGTTTAACTTTCAGGTTTAAAGCAACTTTTAAGGTTTCCTAAAAATGTGGCAGAAGACACATAGCAAGTGTAACTTCAACATGTCTCTGTAAAGTTGACACTGTGTGTTGATGCACCCAACCGACCTTGTTTCACCCAGGAGGATAACAATTCTGGACCTCATTAGTGCTAAAATGGAGCATCTTAAGAATATCACACTAGGAACACCACTCTGGACACACTGAATTGAGAATAAAAACAACTTCCTGAAGATGGCAAATTTCTATATTGTTCCTAAAACAGGGCATAGAGATGTCCTTGTGATCACCAAAGAGTGTTCTTTTTTCTTGTTTTTTCTTGTTCTTGTTTTTTTTTAGGACAAAATGTGACTAGGCTTAAAATTGTTTTGATTGCATATTACATGAAACCAACATATTTAACCAAGGTTCACTGAACACGCAAAATTAGCTTAGACCACATATCACAGTAAGCTCCAACACATAAAATTTAAAATTAAATACACCACAGTGGTAGGAGCTCCTTGGATTATATGAGCATCGTTTTCAAAGAGGATTGATGGAATAAGAGAGAGAAGATTTTATAATAACCAATAAAATTCACTAACATTTCTGGGTTCCAGAAACTATCCCACTGACAGAGCTTATCACATCTGTGAGGCAAATATCCAGACAAAACAGGCAGCTTGCATTTCTCTGTTGTTAGCTGTGAAGTTGTGTCCGACCCATCGCGACCCCATGGATAACGTTCCTCCAGGTCTTCCTGTCCTCTACCATCTTCTGGAGTCCATTTAAGCTCACGCCTACTGCTTCAGTGACTCCATCCAGCCACCTCCTTCTCTGTCGTCCCCTTCTTCCATTGCCCTCAATCTTTCCCAGCATTAGGCTCTTCTCCAGTGAGTCTCTCTACTGACACCCAATGGCCATTCAGATTTTTGCAGACTGGATACCATGGCCCTACTCAAATCTAAATCTTAGATTCACATTCTTCCTTAGCCTTTTGGGAGGGTGTTGAATTCTGCCTTGATTTTTGCCCAAACATTTGCATAAAAAAATCACTTCCATCTATCTATTTGATGTCTCTTATCTCTTTCTCTCTATTTAAGCATGATGTCATATATACAGATTTTTGAAAGTAATGTTTCATAATACAATTCAATTACGCTTAGATCAGTGGTTCTCAACCTGTGGGTCGGGACCCCATTTGGGGTCGAACAACCATTTCACGGGGGTCACCAAACAACACAGTCCACCATTTTTTTCCCCTTAGCTGTCCCCTTTTATTCTATTGGTTTTTGAAAGCCAATAGAATAGACTCTCTTGAATAAAGTCTAATTCTATTGGCTTTCAAAAGCCAATAGGAATTGTCCAGGCTGTCTCTGCCCTGCTGAGCCTGCCAAAAGTCCCATTCTGCAAACGGTGCTGCACCAGTTGAGTAGTCCTCGACTTACGACTGGTTGGGGGTCGCGGCATTAAAAAGGTTGAGAACCACTGGCTTAGATTATCCTCAATACTGTAATCCTAGTCTCTTAGAGTTTTGTGTTTGCCTATCTGATAAAACTAACGGACTGGGCACGCTCCAAATGCCCCCAATAAGCCATATAGTGTGACACCCAGAATCCCCTTTAGATAAGAACTACATGATTGTGATAAATAAATATATCAATAAATATTACCATGTATTGGGAGCCTACTATCTCCATAACTGTACCTAATATCTGGCATGGTATTTCCCTAGATCAGTATGGGTTCCATTCTGATGATATTCGGGATCTTTTGTTTTCATCTCTCAAAACCAGGTTGTTCTCCTAGGCCTGTGATATGTTAGCTGCTGAATCCCTCCAGGTTGTTTTGCTGTTGTTGTTGTTTTCTCTTCTAGATGGCTACAAATTGTTTCTTTGCTTTAATCTGGAATTTTGCACTGAGTAAAGAGCTGGGCACTCAGTGGCTTAAAAGAGTCTTTCCAGGTCTAAATTCCGTAGTTTTGTTAAAATATTCTTCTCTTCACTCTCCCTTTGGAGGTAAGAAAGTATATTTACATTTCACATACTGTGAATTACTGTAAGTTCTACAGAAGGCACAACGTTCACTCAACCTTCCTTCTTTTCCATTGATTTTAAAGTGGGAATAATACATACATATACATCTTCTCATTCACACTATTCCCTTTCAATAGGCAACAGTACGCAAAGTGCAGAAAAGAGTAAGAAACAGTAAGCTAAATAAATTAAAAGTGTGAGGTGAAAAAAGAAAAGGAAACATACTAGTTAAATCTAGCTTGTGTCAACCCTGTTCATTATATCTTGCTATATCTATCTTTGTAAATCACAGGCCTTCAAACTTGGCCCTTTTATGACTTGTGGACTTCAACTCCCAGAATTCCTCAGCCAGCCTGCCTGGCTGAGGAATTCTGGGAGTTGAAATCCACAAGTCATAAAAGAGCCAAGTTTGAAGACCCCTGTTGTAAATCATCTATGTTGCCTCCCTATCCACATTCTCTTACATTCATAGCCTTTTCTTCTTCTTCATAACTCTTTCTTCCTGACGTTCTCATTCCTTCTATCTACATTTAACCTCTCCAGCTTTCCCTCCCTCTCCACCCATTTATTCTTCCTTCATGTAATTCTTTTGTTATTTGATCCTAATTCAGACTAAGTAAGCCAGCAACAGGTTTTTCAATACAGATGCATGTCCAAGATAAGAACAGCCTACTTACATTGTCTTTTTTTTTTCACTTTATTTGAAAGTGAAAGGATCATAGTAAGAAAGAATATGGGCTTACATTTTGGGAGAAAAAATGGGAAAAGAATGCAGAGAGCTTGGTGAGGGACCTGGAGATGAGCAGTAGAAGATAATATTTGTAGCTTGGGATGGACAGTGGGGTCCTTGGTGCTCTCTGAGCCTGGTTGTTTTCTTGCAGATGTTTCATTACCCAGCTAGGTAATGCACTGATGATGTTACCTAGTTGGGTAATGAAACGTCTGCAAGAAAACAACCAAACTCAGAGAGCAACAAGGGGCCCGCTGGGGATAACGGTAACAAAGAACAATACAGTTATTTTAAGAATAATTAAGGACCTGGGAGGACCTTTGCACAAGTTTGCCTGTTGCACCAATTGCGACCCTACCTGGACCGGGAGGCTCTCCTTACAGTCACTCACGCCCTTGTCACCTCACGTTTGGACTACTGCAACGCGCTCTACATGGGGCTACCCTTGAAAAGTATTCGGAGACTACAGTTGGTCCAGAATGCAGCCGCGTGAGTAATAGTGGGTGCTCCTTGATACACCCACGTTACACCTATCCTCCGTGAGCTGCACTAGCTGCCTATTGGTCTCCAGGTCCAATTCAAGGTGTTGGTCATTACCTTTAAAGCCCTATATGGCTCAGGGCCAGGCTATTTGCGAGACCGCCTACTACCTCATAGTTCCCTACGTCCGGTTAGATCCCACAGGCTGGGCCTCCTTCAGGCCCCGTCGGCCAAGCAGTGCCATTTGGCGGGGCCACAGAGGAGGGTCTTCTCTGTGATGGCGCCCACGCTTTGAAATCAGCTCCCCCCGGAGATTAGGACCGCTCCCACCCTGTTGGTCTTCCGTAAGCTACTTAAGACCTGGCTTTTCCAGCAGGCCTGGGGTTTATAAAACCTGACCCCTGGATGACTGTCTTTGTACTGTTTGTTTCTTATGTTTTATGTGTTTTTTATTGTTAGCCGCCCAGAGTCCTTCGGGAGTCGGGTGGCTTATACATTTTAAAAATAAAATAAATAAATAAATAAATTATTTTAGCTATGATAAAAGTTACATATTACACTGATAACCCTGATCTTTCTCCAAAGTAAATGTGGGGGTCTTCTCCTAACCACCTTGTGTGTAGATCAAGCTGGCGAATTTTGGCAGGGGACAAAGTCAACCAGCAACAGACATTTCATTTCAGAAGTCCTATCCAAGTAGAATTAATTCTACTAATTCTACTGAAAACTTTTTTTTTTTATTCCATGAAAGTGTATGCAACAGCCCTCAGAAACTAGAAAGGTCAAGCTTGATACCTGCCTGATTAAATATACATCTCTGCTTAGGTCTTTCCAGGAGAAAGAGACTGTTGGCAAAGCTATCAGGGTTTAATTGGCCTGTGACATGGAACAATTTCCTTAAATCTTCCCTAATCATAAACTGGTAGCAAAGACAGTAAAAAATAAAATAAAATCTCCATTATTAGACAGCCTGCCTGACAATCAAACCCCAATGTGTTTGATTGCTTTATCATTAACTGTGCCCATGAGACTTTTTTATATATCACCCCATAATGAGAAGTGGATCTCATACTGAAGGAACTGCCAAGTTCTTTCCATATTTTCAAGCTACAAGCTAATCTTAAATATACCTGCAAAGTGTTGAGCCAACTCGCTTTCTTTTCGCTGGTGTGAAGTTACATTCTCACAATAATGTAATAGCGAACGTTTAGGCTAAAGATAGGGAGAAGGAAGGAGGGGAAAAAAATAACACCAACAAAAATAGTTCCCTTTGAAGCATCCACATGTGAATTCATTATGCATGAGACTCAACAGACTGCTGTTCTGATGTGATTGCTGAGCCCCTTATGTGGTGCTGTAATGCAGACATTTGCAGACAAACCACTGCTACAATAAGAAGATGTGGTTTTGTAATGATTGCTAAAACCAGGGGTCTTCAAACTTGGCCCTTTTATGACTTGTGGACTTCAACTCCCAGAATTCCTCAGCCAGCATGCCTGGCTGAGGAATTCTGGGAGTTGAAGTCCACAAGTCATAAAAGGGCCAAGTTTGAAGATCCCCTGGCTAAAACCCTTCCCAGTTTAGAGTAGTGCCTGGGTGGGGGAAGTGCATACAATTCTGCCCCCACCCAGAGGTCATCAGAAAGCATGATATTTACTCTTGTTCCCCCCCAAAAAAAGCAGGGATAGCATCTCACACTGAATATTCTTCTACAAAAGGTATGTGTGTGGGAGGGGGTGAGAAGCATTACAATCCTTCTCAAGAATGGGGCAGCTAATGCAATTTCAATCTGGCACCAGGTCAAATATCATGAAGCTCCATCACATTAAGGAGATAAGCAGTATACCTAGTCAGTGGTGGGATTCAAATATGTGAACAACCGGTTCTCTGTGTGGGTGCCACTTCTAGAAGTCCATTCTGGTTCTACTGAAGTGGTGCAAACTGGCTGAATCCCACCACTGTACCTAGTGTAGCATGGGGTAGGTAACGTAAGTATTTTGATGATGGATGGATGGATGGATGGATGGATGGATGGATGGATGGATGGATGGATGGGTGGGTGGGTGGGCTGACAGTCTGGCTGGCAGGCAGGCAACTGCAGATTTTAGTAAACATTTTTCCTCCGGAATGAAGCAAAAAAGAAAACCAGACATTGTAGGGAGACACCACTATCTTTTTCTCTCTTTTTTTCTTTTTTTGCTAAGGCCACCATCATGGCTGCCACACAATCTGTCCTTCTGTTTGTCTCTGTCTCGTTTAGACAAGCTTGACTTGATTTCTGGAAGCTACTTCGGGCCCAGCATGGATAGCATGTGAGACCGCTAGGAAACATCTACCACCAGGGTGGTAGGAAAGGCAGGGAAGCCAAAAAGAATCACTTAGATTAAGGCAGTGGTAACGCTGCCCAGGTGGAAGAAGCCAAAATTGACTTGCCAGCTCAAATATTCTATTGGTATCTGGGAGAGACCTTGGGAGATGCAGCCAAAAGAACAGGGGCAGGGCAAGTGGCTCACAAGGGACCTTCTTTGTCTCTTGGGCTGTAAAAAAATGTACCTTTAGACTTGGTAAATTCTGTTAATGTAGCCTTACTATCAAGTAGAGTTAAATCTTCTGGTTGTTTTTCCTCTCTGGTCTACCTTCCAAGACTAGCAGATATTGATAACTTCCTACTGTTCCTATTTCTAGTCAGATTAGTTCCCAATGTTCAGCATGATAATCTACATCAGTGGTGGCAAACCTATGGCACGGGTGCCAGGGGTGGTACTCAGAGTCCTCTCTGTGGGCACACGCACTGTCTCCCCAGCCCTGCCTCCTCCCATGGCCCCCTCCTCACCTGCAGCCCCTCTGGAGGAGAGTTTCCCCTGGGCGTGGCCCACACAAAACAGTGGAGCCAAGGACATGGTAGCTGGGCAGCGGGGACAAGACTCCGCCCTTGCGCCCTGTTGCGTGCAGATAATGCTGCGGGGCAGGGGCGGAGGGTATGGCCACCATGGCACTGCTGGGCTGCCTGGGTGATCTGTGGAGGGCCGTGGAGGTGGTGGGTGGTGCAGTGGGCAGGGCGGAGTAGGGACGGGGGTGGGGGGCAGTTTTGGGGCACTCGGTCTCTACAAGGTTCGCCATCACTGATCTACATTAAAAAGCAACAGTCATGTTTCATTCAGAAGAGATTATATTCTTCTCTTATTTCACTGCTCCAGTCAGGGGTGCGTTTACATTCATTAATTCCAACTTGAATTCTTCCAGAGATATTTTCTAGATTTGCCAAGTCTTTCTTCTTCTATTGCTATCCAACCAACAACATGTTTTTTTTTTTTCCTAATGAAATCTTGCTTCACCATTTATGTTTTTTTGCTGGAGAAATAATTGTATCATCTCCTGAGGTGATGGAGAGGCTCATATTGAGCAGAAACTGTCTCCTCGTAGGAGTCCAGATGAATGGATCATTGGTAAAAAGCTTCTTAGGCAAGACTGTTTTGTTGTGTCAATCTAAATGCTTAGGAAGATTGTATCTCACAACTACAGATGGGAATGCAGCTGAGATTCACAACATGTAAAGGTATAAGGACATCCTCCTTCGGCACTTCTGAGCTACTTTTAACATCTCAGCTAGAATTTACCAACTGTTAGCTTTTTCAAACTTCATTTTTTTTTGTTTGTTTGTTTGCTTGCTTCCTGAAGGAATTTGGAACAGACTGATTAGAACATAAATCCACCCAAAAAATGGCTTAACAACCCACCAAAGGCATTGCTCTTCCCCTAAAACCATTTATTTAGCACTTCATCTATTACGTCTCCATTTTAGGTGAGGTTCTCATGCAACTGCATGGACCATTGATTTTTTTCTGGGGGGGGGGGGGGATGAGACAGTCAAAGCATGACTCTGAATACTGTTCAGTTGCCTCCATTTCAGTTCCCAAAATTTGGAAGATTATTTGGCTCCTGTATGTGTGCCTAGGCACCAGCGACATGCAAATCAATTTTACAATATCATGGTACTAAGTAGGTTATTTATTACAAAGCATGGCGGAGAGTAATCATTTTGAATTGAAAATAGCTATTGTACCATATGCTGGAGGATTTGGAGGAGGGAACAGCTGGAAGACAATAATCACCATGTAAATAACCATATCTGTCATATTTCTGAAAGTTAAGGACAAGGACATTGATGACAAGAACTGCTGGGATAAGAACAAGTTGCTGAAAAATCGAATGAAATGGAAAAGGGAGAGTAAAGGCAACTTTTTGAAACATTAAGGGTGAAACAGTTAATGGTACAAGTGACTGGCATGTTTATTTAAGGGAAGTACCTGGTCTGTTTGGGGAAAGACTGATTACTGGGACTTTCTACAGCAGTGGTTCTCAACCTTTTTAATGCCGCAATCCCCAACTGGTTGTAAGTCGAGGACTATTCAACCGGTCGTAAGTCAAGGACTACTCAACTGGTGCAGCACAGTTTGTAGAATGGGACTTTTGGTGGGCTCAGCAGGGCAGAGACAGCCTGGACAATTCCTATTGGCTTTTGAAAGCCAATAGAATTAGACTCTATTCAAGAGAGTCTATTTTATTGGCTTTCAAAAGCCAATAGAATAAAAGGGAGTAGCACAGCTGAGGAAAAGGGGGAAAAAAATGGCGGACAGCTTTGTTTGGCGACCCCCGTGAAATGGTCGTTCGACCCTAAATGGGGTCCCGACCCACAGGTTGAGAACCACTGTTCTACATTATTCTATTTTTTTTTCTACCAAAAGAGCATTTTATTGAGGGGGTTATCTAGTTCTTTTGCTCCAGTGTTTTAGCAAAGCCATTGCTCAAAATGTTTAATAAAATATAAACCAAGATAGGGAAAATAAACTAACTCACGAAAGGGAGAACAGCTTTTCTGATTCCCGGTCAACCACAACACTTTATTGAGCATTCAGTGCTGAGCCCTGAAGATCTGAAGAAAGGATGGCTTTCTTTCCCACTGGGAATAGCATTTCAATTCACAGGTTGCTCAATTTTTTTTGTTGTTGTTGTTGTTGCCTCCAAACTTGGTGCAGCAGATGCCTCCTGAATTGGCCTCTTGCATAGGGAGGAAATCCGAATGCAACAGGAAGCATGGGGAGAAGGATGAGGGCTTCTGCAGAAAGCATCCTGGTAGCAGAGAGGTCTCTTATGAAGACATCCGTAGGTAGGGCAACAGAAACACTAAGTATCTTCCTACCTTCCCTGTTCAAATTATCCTGGGAGTAAATCCCACAGCATCTCATGAGCACCTTCTCCTGTGGAGAACTTGCACAGGTCAGAATTATGCTAGGAACCATTTTTTGTCTAATGCAAATAAAATTCTAATTCCATCACACCTTCTTAATCACGTATGATAAAGCTTAGATCATACTGCACAGCAGGGAACACACAATACATTTTCAGCTGCTAGAGAGCCAGTTTGGTATGATGGTTTAAGGCACTAGGCCAGGGGTCCCCAACCCCCAGACTATGACTCAACACTGGGCTATGGCCTATTTGGAATTGGGCTGTGTGAGTGGCTGGTTGGAGCACATGTGCACACGCAGCTGTCCACGTGAAGCACATTTTTTTCCGTGCGACAATTATTACTTCTCAGCTTCCCAATGAATTCAGGGGAGGGAAAGGATTGGAATGCATACTTCAAAGATTAAGAGAGCAGACCACAAGACCCAAGGACAGTTCACCAGGTGTCTGAGAATGTCACGTAGGTACTACCATGCAGGGAATTTACGGCAATCAATAAATCACAGCCTGAGCACTGAAAGATTCAGGCCTAAGGATCATCTTTACTAAGCTTAATAAGGCAGAACGGGACAACTCATCCTGGCCAACTCGTCCCAGATACCTTGCTGCGGCCAACTCATCTTGGCTGATTCACTGCAGCTAACTCACTATGGGACAACTCATTACAGCCAATTCACTATGAGACAACTAGCCATATGAGGGAAGTTAGCCCAGAGAAGGAAATACTAAAAGGGCAGAAAAATATATTTTTCCTCAAAAGGATTTTTTTCAAAAAACCAAAGCTGGCCCCAAATCTATCTCTCTGCCCCAAGCAAGAGCTAGCCCCATACAATTGAAGATGTAAAACCATCAGAGAATTGAAGCCAGATCAATCAAGAAGACAAAGAGAAGATCTGCATACCTCACCCAAACTCCAGGAGTCATTAGCCCCATCACCTGGGAAGCAGGATATGATAATAGGATTAAACCACAGATATCAAGGCCTAGAAAAACACTCAGAAATAGCCTCAAGGTTCATGCCACAGGAACAGGAAACTATTCCAAGCAAGGCTAGAGGGGTTATAAAAATCTACTGCCCATGTGCTCAACTCTTCTTTCCTCTCCTCTGCTCTTTCTTACAAGGATCATCTTTCTCCTTCTTCAATAAACTGTAACCTCCTTCCCAAAGCAGTCGCCATGTTGCTTATTTATCCCCGGCTTGGATGAACCAGGATGAAGACTTACTTCTGACACATGGGACAATTCAACACAAGATAACTCAAGAGAGGGACTGGTACAACTGCAGCTCACCCCAGCATCAAGGACTTCTAACCTGACAAAGTTCAACCTAAAGCAAGACAAAGCCTACTAAGCAATTCACTCGTCCCTCTCTTGAGTTACCCTACTTGAATTATCCTACAGCAAGTTATCCTGCGGTTTAGTTGGCTGTGGCACGTCAGACACAGAGAAATTGCAATGGTGAGTAAGCCAGGATGAGTAATAAGGGGGTAGAACCACACCCCAAACTATCTAAATAAATGGGAAAAAAACCCAATCAGAAGATTTCTTAAAAGAACCCAACTGAAGGATGACAATGATTAGTTGCAGTCAAGAGCCGAGGTGGCGCAGCAGTTAGAGTGCAGGACTGCAGGCCACTTTAGCTGACTGTGTTCAGCAGGTCAGCGGTTCAAATCTCACCGGCTCAAGGTTGACTCAGCCTTCCATCCTTCCGGGGTAGGTAAAATGAGGACCCAGATGGTTGGGGGCAATGTAAATATATACATACATTGCTTACTGGTGTACACCGCTTAGAGAGTGCTTGCACTTAAAGCGGTATATAAGTCTCATAAATAAATAAATAAATAAATAAATAAATAAATAAATAAATAAATAAAAAAGGAAACAAGACAATCTTTGTTAGGAGAATATTCTCCACTGAACGACTTATCGGGAGCTTTAATATTCAGCGAAGCATACAGTACATTGCCATTTTTAATCTGTAAATTAATGTGATCTGTAACATTCCTATTTTTTTTTCCCCACTTGCTTTATCTGCAGTTCGCATTTATTGTCCATTCAAGGTATGGAAAAGCCAGGAAGAAATAAAATGGTTAAAAAGATTAAAGGTCAGATTGAGCAATTAAATATAGACTGTTAAATTTCTGGGGGAGGTTTAAGAGAGATACAGATAGATTAGGTCCCCAGATCACAATAGTACCCCTGATTGCTCTTTTTGAACTCATTATCAGTCTGTATGCAACAATTATTCACAGTCACATGCCTCAGTCAAAGAGAACCTCTCTGTATACAAGGACTAATTACTAGATTACTCCTTGGATGTGGCTGAAAAATTGACAGCTTCCTAAGGAATTTCATGATGTTTTCTAGCACTTTACCCTTGGCATGGCAATAAATAACTTTTTAGCAAAGCAAACATTCATGAGCTTAGCAGTGCAAGATTTAAGGAGAATGTTTAAGTAAGTCTAGGGCACAGGTCTTCAAACTTGACCCTTTTATGACTTGTGGACTTCAACTCCCAGAATTCCTCAGCCAGGCATACTGGCTGAGGAATTCTGGGAGCTGAAGTCCATAAGTCATAAAAGGGCCAAGTTTGAAGATCCCTGGTCTAGGGTTTAAATTCTGTCTCTATCTCCTTTCCTTACATGATCACAGAATTTTGGCCATTGGATATTCAGGTCATCTTTCCAATCTTTTGAAAACTGGCTTGTCTGCCACTACATCCAATCTTGCTGGTTTCAGTCCCACAATAACAGTCATGTGGACTCTTAATGTTGAGCAACTTGGTTGGCTGCAGATATTTAAGTTCCGCCCCAGGCGTTTCAGAAAGACACATCACAGCCTGAATATATAACGACAAGAGTTCTTTATAAAATAGATCTACTCTGAATCGTCAACCAATTAATAATTTGAGATAACAGACCTCATGTATCTGAAATGAAATGCAAAATTAGCTAGAGCAACTGTTCCCATGCTACTTTTAGTAGCCGCAATGAGTAACAAATGAGCAACAAAAGTAGACATCTGCTTATTTGCTAAAAAAGAAAAAAAAATCATGGAGGCATAGCTCTTACCTATTGTCAAAGAATGGAATTCCATCTGGCTGCGCCATAAATTCCTATTTTTGCAATTTAAACACTGCATTGTTAGCAAGGGAGTACAGTATACTGTACAGCATAAATCTTTCTATTTATTTTTGCAATGACATTCACCGCCCACAAGACCATGTCACATGTCTGAAACACTTCCAACATGATGCATAAATCATCCTTGTGCATTCCATGTGCAATTAGCTTAATTATGCATCCATCCCCATTTTGCTTAAATGCTTATTGTTACCCACCAATGATCAGCAGAGGTCCGGCTTAACTGATGATTATTAGTCAAACAAAAAAACAGATTTCTAATTTAATTACACTCTGCCTTAATTATGCATCTTCCTAGTTCAAAACTACAGACCTAAAAAAATATTAAATCAGTCTGAAGGTTTGTGACATAACTACTTTAATCACAGAAGTTAAAACACACACACACACACATATCCTGGAAAACTATTGTAAACCTAGGCCAAAAGCAGCATAATGAGAAACACTAATTAATCTTAAACATGAATATTCCAGATCTCAACTAAAGTTGGCAGAAAATAATAATTGCATAGTTAACACTTAGCTCAAATCCACATAATTTGTATGAAGGTTCAATAACACATATTTTGCTTATAA